>NW_024504012.1:1912265-2130134 GCF_017590055.1 Onychostruthus taczanowskii
CCGAGCTGGCTCCGCCGGACGGCTCCGGGCTGAAGCGGCGGCGGAAGAGCCCCCGGCTCGCGGCGGCGCCGCCGGAGGAGGCCGGGGACGAGGTGGACAGCGCGGCCCTGCAGGGTGAGCGGCGCGGGCGGGCGTAGCGGCCCGCGGTGGATCATGTGGTTGCGGGCGCGCTGGGGCGGCGCGAAGTGAGCCGGGCGGGCGCCATGTGGTTCCCCTCCGGGCGTGTTGGGACGGGACCGCGGGCTCCCGCTGAGCCTGCTGCTCCTGGAATGTTCTCAGGCCGGGGCCCCGTGGGCTTGAGCTGAATTGCCGGCTGTGCCCCTCACCCGTTTCTCGTTTCAGGAGACGAGCATCACTTCGGCACCCCAGACTCCCTGACGCGACCCCCTATAAAGGCGTACCGATCGCCAGGTAGGCTCCAGCTCCCGGGGCTCCCAGAGGGGCGGGAGTGCCCCACGCTCAGGGAAATGTGGTTTGTTGGGTTCGAGCTCCCTGGCAGGTGGTACCGTGGCACATAGGTGAGGAAATCCCGATACATACACGAGGGATGGGAGGAGAAGCCATCCTTTAAAGGATCAGTGGATACAGAGCACGCTGAAACCCTGGTTTTTCCTAGGGCATCACTTGGAACAGTACTTTACCACAGCGTCCAAATTTTACTGACACTGCTTGGTTTTGAAAGGCAGGATTTAAATAAGGGATGCTGAGCTGCAGGAAGTGCATAACTGGGGTTTTTCTTCCTTTGAAACACCAAGGATGCTCTGGGACTTGCTCCTGGACAAGCTGCCACTGTGTGGCACCCACTTGTTGCTTTTGTAGATGAAACCTGTGTCTTTCTCCAAGCTATAGACACATGCTAACTCATTGTAACGTAGTCACACGGCTTTAGCCTGTCATTCCACCAGGAAACTGTGAATAAATTGTACTTCCTTCCTCTTTTCTCTGTTTTGGAGTGAGGCATTGCTCAGGGATGTGTTGAGCTAGCCTGAGACTGTTCTCCATTTCCATCTGTGTTTTTGTCACCAGGATCTGTCTGCCTGTATTCTGCTCCAGAAGCAGAATTTCCAGGAGGCATGGAAAAAAAAAAATCTTATCTTGAGGAAGGTTATGAGTATTTCTCTAGGCAAATACAGAGGTTTGTCTATGAAAAAAGCTCTTGCTCCCACATGGTGGCCAACAGGGTATAATAGGCTCGGTGTTTTAAACGTGGCTGTGCTGCTTCAAGAGGTACAGCTGAGGGTTGGGTTTTTAATTAGATGGCTCTGAAAATGAGGCTCCTCTCCCTCCCACCCTCCCCAGCTCTTAACAGCTGTATTGGATTATAGGCACAACAGGTGTAAAAGTATGATAACAGACTCTTAATTGTTTATATAGAAGCAGAGGATTAGTTTCCCCCCATTTGTAGATGTACAGTATTTTGCTTTTTCCTGCAGAGTTTAGGGGATGGTCTGTGAGGCAGGGAATAAGCAGGCTGGGTTGCTGGGGGAGCATAGTTGTCCTGCTTCCCTGAGAACAGAATGGAAGCAAAACCACACCTCGAGAAACTGGTTCCTGGCTTCTACTGAGAGGTTTTAAATACCAGTTAGGCAACTTGCCTGGGGAGCTGGAAAGCTTTAAGAGCTTTAAGAAGAGCTTGCAGAGTTTAAAGAGCCTAAAACCCCCTGCCTTGAATCAGGGCAGCTTCTAGATCAGTGAGCTGAAGATACATGTTAGCAGTCTCCATGGAAATTGTCTTACATTGTCCTTTCTTTTCTACAACTTCTAAGAAGTCTCTGTAACACAAAGAATAATGATTGATGCCAAGAAGGAAAGAGGAATTAAGAGTAGGGACTGCCTGAGTAGCCCTCTTTAGATTAATACATTTTTTTTGGTCTTCTGGTCACAATTACCAGGGAGATTTTCCTTGTAAAACCTGGGTACATAGTGAAATACTATGGATATGTAGTTTGGCATTCCTGAAAATAATTTGGTGAGGAGCTTTGTGGGAAATCAGTCACTTAAGAGCTTTTTAAGATGGGTTTAAAACATAGGGCCCCATTAAGCGTGTGCAAATACTTAACTGTTTCACCTGTGACTAACCACAGTTCAAAACTTACATCTTTTTCCCATTTTCTGTGGTTTGGATGGGTTTGGTGGTTTTGTTTTTCTCCTTAGTATGTTTGACATTCCCTGGTGTGCTGAAACTGCCAGAACACGTTAGAAAAAGGCTGTTTTCTTAGCTGAAATAACATGACTAAACACTAGGTGGCAAGCTGTGCCTTGCCCTTGGTGAAAGAGCTACAGAAACACACTGAACCCCAGCAGGAACCTGGGCTGTTTAAAGAGTAAAAGGGCCCAGAGTGAATGTTAGAAAATAGTTACCAGTTGTGTTCTTCCCTTTGCTGTTTGCTCTGCTGATGCTTGATAGCTGTGCCACCATCTCTGTTCCCCAACAGCTCTTTATTCTATACCTGAGCTTTTTCTTGTCAGCCTCTTGGTTCTGGGATTGCACTTTATCCTTTCCTGCATTTAGTTTCTCAGCCCTGACCTTTGTTCTGTGATCTCTGATATCCTACAGGGTTTACTCTTTCTAGTTAGGGGCATTAACTAAGCTGGGTTTCACAGCTGAATGACTCTGTAATTTGGCAGACAGCTGAAAGATGTTGGTTTAGATTCTTCCCACCTACCTGAGGGGTGAAATTAGGATGCTGTTATGGATTAGGAGAGAATGAGAGCTAACTAAAGGATGGCTTGGACTCCATTACAAGGGAATTTATTTTCTGTATTTGCTTCTGTTTCTTTTCCCCTTTGCCCATTGCTGCATAAGAAAGACAGCACAATTATTGTTTGTAAGTTGAGTGCCCAAAGCTGTGGGAAAAACTCTCTCCTGGTCTTTACGCTGAATCCCCTTAGTGTAAGGAATTTCTTGGCTCCTAATATTCATGTTTTTAAGCCAAGAACTCCCTTAAATTTTATCTTTTTTAAAGAAGCCTGTGGTGGTGTAGACAGCTGTATTTGTAGTGAACTCAAATTTACCATAAGCATTTCAAGTCTTAGTTGCTTTTTGCTGTATTTTAAGAGAGTAAATTTTGGGAGTTCACAACTTGGAAAATCACTGATTTAGGTCATGGCTGTTCCAAAACCACAACTTGGTCCTTCAGATTTAGGATGTTGCCAATCCTCTTGTTATTCTTTTTTTGCTTCTGACAGGTGGTACTACAGTTTACTTTGAACAGAATCCAGTGAAGGAAAATGCAAAGGCTCATGACAGTAACAAAACTGAGAAACCAAACGTTTCTGCACCATTAAAAGGTAACAGCTTTTATCAGTACTTCTTCCATGGTGTAACAAATGATTGCTTAAATGTATTAAAATGATAATAATTCAGTTCTTTTAGAAAAGGGGGAGTTTTTTAGTGGAAATCTGAATGGATGAAAAAGGGTTTCTTTTAAAAAAAATCAGTGTGTACTCCTGCCTGAGCCAAAGTAAAACTGGTTATAATATGATGATAATCTACTTGGGTGAAAAACCTTAAAGTTCAAGAAGAGGCAGATTTCAACTTTGATAAATGCCCAGCTGTGTGGTTTTTGAAAAGCAAAACAAAAAGAAGAGTAATATCATATCTGCTTCAAAAAGCTTATGGCAGTGGATCTTTGATTGCCCCAGGCAAAGAAAACTAAGTGTTCTTTTTCTAAAGAGGTGAGTTATCTTTGACTTTAGCAGGGGGAATGACTACACAAATAATTTCAAGGTGAGGGAGCACTTGGCTCATTGCTCAGAGATTTTTCTCCATGCGTATTGCAAAAGCAATGGGGAGATACAGTGAAAAAAAAATGGGGTAATTTTTAGCCACAGAAGAAAGTTACATGTCTCTTTAAAAGGAGACATAAGAAGAATGATTTGTCATATTGGCAGAAGCCTTGGGGAGAAGGGCCAAATTAGATAACAGTAGCTTTCTCCAGCTCAGGGGGGGTCCAGGAGGCTGTGCCTATGCTGCAGGCTTGGTTTGGCAGCACAGCATATCCTCCTGCCCTAAAAAGCCTTGAGGATTTCATGGAAAGAGCTAGAAGCATGTATGGCTGGTCTGTCCTATTCTGACCTCTGATGTGGTAACTGAGTTCTTCCACTGGTGCTTTGCTTTCAGAAATAAAGGCTGACTTCCTTGAGAAAAATCAAGAGTGCTACTCAACTTCTGCACCACAGAGTAAGTAAAACAAGGGAACCTAGTCTTTCCCTGTCATTAGATGAAAAGGACAGAGTTATTTTCCTTTCCTCTGCTTCTGGTTTTTCTTGTGCCCTGGGACAGTGTCTGGGAAGATGGGCATGCACTCAGGAGGCAGATTCAAACAGGAACTGGAGAAGACAGCATATTCCAGTCAGAGCCTTTCTATGAGGTTATTCAGCTTGCTGACCACAGCAAATGCTCCACTTTCTCTTTTATTTTTCTTTTTGGAGTTGAGTCATGGGACAGTAAGTGCAGAGCATGGAGTAGAGACATTGTGGGGTAAGCTGAGCAAGGGAACAAAACATTCACCTTTTGGTGGCAGTGAATGTTAGTTTGTACACAAACTTTCCCTTTTATCCTTTCCCTGAGAAGTGGTGGCTTGCTGTGATTGGATTAGTTATCCTGCACTCCTGAAAAGGAGCAGCATTTTTCTTTGCTGGCAAAATCCATTCTGCTCATCTAATGACCAGCTCCCAGTGTTTCAGACTTTTGGGGGCTTTCTTGGATTTGCTGCTTTTTTTTTTTTTTTTTTTCTGTTGGAAGAGTACTTGAAAGAAACCAAAAAAAATGTTCTGAATTCTTAGTAAAATCTTGGTGCTTGTTTCTATCCTCAACAGGTATAGCTATAGATAAATGAAGTTTTGTAAATCAGATTTCATTCTGAAGAACCTGTTTCTTTTTGGTTTTGTTGTTCTGGTTGTTTTTTTGTTTTGTTTTTTTAAACCATGGTGCTATCAGGAAGAGAAGTTCATCATCTGTGGTAGCTGCACATCTGTGAAATGCTTTTGAAAAATAAATTGATGCAGAGAGTTCTATGTTGTCTGGTAGTTCCACTTTTTTATGCCACTCCAGGTGCTGCAGGAGTGCTTATTTGTGTGTAGGGTGAAGAACTTTGGAAGATCACTTAAAACTCTGAAATCTTTAAGCTGGCTGCAGAAGTTAGACTTTCTGAATTAAGCAAGACAAAATTTACTGGGCTTTTGTGCAAATTGTGTTGGAAACAATGCACAATTCTTAGAGTAAGATCTTGTTTTAGACTGTTTATTGAATTATTTTTTCCTTTAGTGTATGAGTTACAGCTGTCACCCAGATATGGAACCTGCTCTGAGCAAACAGAGCTGCATTGTGACGTTTTACAGAATTGAGGTGATTTTGAGCTGTTAACTCTTAGAAGATTGAGATAAGCTTAGCCAGTGACAAGCTCCATGGCTGTGCCCTTTTGGGGTAGGGGGTTGAAATTACAGAATAGGGCAGTTCATTAAGCCAGTTAAGCCCCAGCTTAAACCAGAGCTGCTTTTAGCACCTTCTGCAATTGGCATTCATACAGAAACAAGGTTATGGAGTTTATTTCAGCGTCTTTAAATAACTACTGCAGGGTATGTTTGTTCAATTTATTCTCAATAGTGCCATTGACAGTGTCCTGATTTGGTTATATATTAAAGAGCCTTCAGCTTTGAACCAGTTGCTGTTCAACAAGGAGACATAAATTCTCCTGTCTTTTTAATTAACTGGCTAAATGTAGAAAACACGCTGACCAAAAATTGCACAGTATATATTCATGCTGGTCTCTTGGGAAAGTTGTTCATAACACTTTATGGATAATGCCTCTTGTACTTTGCTGTCTGAGGCCATTTAAATAGACCAAAAGTATATTTTGAAGTTGAAAGCTTGCACTTTTTGCTTTAAAAGCATAATTCATCTCAAGAAACTGACTGCTGATGAAGCAGGCCTCCAACCCAAGCCACATGGAGAAGGAAAAGAAGACTGTGCATGTAACATATTGCTTTGTTTTTTCTGTTTAGGTCTTGCATTATGTTGTTTATCTAGTGTGTCCATTAATTAAGTTTCCATTTTTACGCCTCTCAAATTCTTGAGCAAAATCAGGAAACTTAATTGGGACATGGGATCCTTGTGCAGAAAATAACAGGTTGTTAAGTCTCTTCCATTTTATCACCTTGTGCTTGAAATCGAGTTTTATTTGCATAATTCTTCAAGAGCTGAAAATCTTTGGGGGTGATTTGTGGTAGACTGGGGGCTTGTGCTTTCTAGGCAAGGTTGTGAGGATGGCTTGGGAACTGGCATTTGGCAAAGAGCAGAGACTGAGATTTGCTCTGACAGCTGAGTGAGACTTCTCAGGCTGGTAGTAGTGCTGAAGGTATCATTTTCCTTGGATTCTGTTGAGCACAAGGGGGAGAATGATGTGGAAAGGAACTGAAAACCCTCAACTTGACCCTGCCTCACCTGGGATGAGGTGACAGCCTCACCTTTGCTGCGACTTAGCAGGACTGGGTTTGGTTCAGCAGGGTGCTTTGTTACTCTTCCTGTAAGCCTTGTGGAATTTTGCATGTAAAAGCATAACTAAGAACAGCTTTTTGTTGAAAATAATGCAGTTTGGTGATTTCAGCTCCCTGCTGGAAGATTGGTTCTAATTGTTGTCTTAGTGTTCTTCTCATGTTCCTTTCTTAATCTCTTAACAGGCAGAAGTAAATCTCGGTATCAGTCCAGTACAGAGAAGCAGTCACAGCCTTCAGCCAAAAGTGAGACTTCTGCTTTCACTTCTGTTTCATGCTTGTGTAACATTTAACCATTTTTATGCCTTTCCAAGTATTTCAGTTTCTGGGAGTTGGTGTTAAGCTGAGGGTCCTTGCTAGAACAGGTGATTAGCTTGCTGGGATTGCTTGCTGGGATGTGTGAAGAGAGGGTGTTGTACAATGGATAACATTTTCACCTGAATGTGAGGTCTTTTATCTGTAATGTTTACAAGATTAAAACTGAGGCAGGGCTGGTGGTGGTGTTATTTAACCATTGTTGTGTTGCTGTCCTGATAAAAGTTAGGGTGTAAAAGGGTAACAAAAGGAATGCAGTTCTTCCTGTTTCCTGGAAGATGGGTGTATTTTGTCACTCATTTTACTGGGAACAGAATCCTTTTGCTTGCAGTGCATGAAACAAGTGTTAATTTAACTGTTCATATCAAAATATCTGATGTTTGATGTACACTGTTTGCTGTGTGTACTTTGTGAAGCTCACTGATCCAAAGGCCACAATGTTCTGTGATAGTGTTGACCAACAGTGTTTGAGATGCAACAATTGCTGCAGGAACTATTTTTATCCTAAGGGAATAGGAAAGAGAAATAACACAGAAACCATTCTGGTGCAGCCAGGTTTTCTGTAGGATCCTTTCTGCAGGCCTTATATGTAGGAGAAGCTTTGACCTTTTTCAGAACCGTTTTAAGCTCTTCGTTTGGATTTTATTAAATTGAATGGAATATGATGAACTTTTAAGAGCTCCTTTTTCAGAAGACGGTCTAATTTGGTCTCAGGCCATGAGGGAACATGTAAAAAATTTCCTTTTTTTTAATGTGGTCACTTCACAAAGTGGCTTGAGTTCAAAACTGTGTTCTCTGTTTTGTGGTTTGGTTTTTTTTTTAACTAGATAATCTTTTCTGTGCTTTTCAACAGCTGTACCAGTATTGAGAATGGGATGAGTTCACTGTTTGCTCTTATTTTCCTTTCACTTGTTGACTTCTGATGCCTTTTAAAACATTGTTTTCTTCTTGTTTGCTCCATCTCTCTATAGATGACAGTGAACCACAGAATGGATTTCACAAGATGTGGACTTTGTTACTGGTTCTGTTAATTTGTGTCCCACTGCTTTATGTCCTGTGGAGTGGAATTCAAGGTGGAACCTCCTCAAGGAGAGATGCTGAAATTCTGCAAGAGTTTCGGGCCCGGATGGAGAAACTAAAAAATACTTACCAGAGCCAGGACCCCAGGCTGTGGAGAAAAGCCCGTGTGTCCCTTGAGAAACGTCTTAACTCTTCCCATGTGCATCTGGAGCCTGCTATCCTGCTGCTCACAGCTGGCCAGGAAGCTGAGAAGGCCCTGAGGTGCCTGAGCAATGAGATTGCCAATGCTTTCGCCTCCTCCCAGAACGCCACCACGATCAGCATCGAAGGGGTGGACAAGGCTGTGCTGGACAGTGACATTGTCAAGCTGGAGGTGGACACAGAGCTCAGCTCTGGCTTCAGTGAAGGCAAGAAGGTGGCAGTGGTGCATCGGTTTGAGTCACTGCCTGCAGGCTCCACCTTAATCTTTTACAAGTACTGTGACCATGAAAACGCAGCGTTTAAGGACGTGGCCCTTGTGCTGACGGTTCTCCTGGATGAGCAGTCGCTGAGAAAGAGCCTCACCTTTCAAGAAGTGGAGGAGAAAGTCCGGGATTTCCTCTGGGCAAAGTTCACCAGTTCAGATGTTCCTAGTTCTTACAATGGCATGGACACAGATAAGCTGAGTGGACTGTGGAGCCGGATATCTCACCTTGTGTTGCCTGTTTGGCCTGAAAAAGGCCTCCCTCTAGAGGGGTGCACATAGAAGTTGCTGGAGAGCACTTGGGAAAGGAGGAAGACACAAAATGTGTGTTGCAAGGCAGAACAGGGAAGAACTTAGTGTGGCTGCTGAGCTGAGGCAGCAGCAAACCAGTCCTTTCTGTGCAGAGCCTTTCCACCAGCTGGCAGAGTTGTTTCTGCCAAAGTAACTGGGACTTCTCTAAGTAAACTACAGAGTGTAAGCAAGGAACTTGTTGGTTGTTGGTAAATTGTATTCAGTGATGCATTCAGCCTTGGTGTCCTGGAGGTGAGCATTGCTGTGCCTCAGTTCAGAGTCACTCATCTGCCTCTGAACCTGTGTTGAAGCACTGTTGGCTTTGCTGTGAGGATCCTGCTCTGGTGGTGCATAAAGCTGGTATCACATTTGACAAGGTAACAATGTAAAACTGTCACCTTCATCTCCCAGAATTGCTTACTTTACTTCTAACATAAGAAATAAACTGAAAATGATGATAAAGTGATTAGAGTCTAAGCACAAGCTTCTTCCTGATCCACTGGATCACAACATAGGTGTCAGCTATCTCTGCCCACTTGCAGAAGTAGCAAAATTGCTTGAAAGATCTGTGACCTGTAGAGAACCTTTCAGCAAGCATTTCTTCCTTAAATGAGCCTGCCCCACACGGTTCTGGAGGAAGAGAAAAGGTGAGGTGCAAAGGTTGCTTAAATTCAGTAGTAATGTCAGTTAAATAATTCCTCAGTACCTCTTTGCCTGGCTGCTTGCAGGAGTTCTCTACTCTTTTTCAAAGTTTTGCAAGTCATAAAATTTGGATGGAAATGATAAAATGTCATCCCCGTGTACATACTATGTCCTTTCTAATGTCAGTTAAATAATTCCTCAGTATCTCTTTGCCTGGCTGCTTGCAGTTCTCTACTCTTTTTCAAAGTTTTGCAAGTCATAAAATTTGGATGGAAATGATAAAATGTCATCCCCGTGTACATACTATGTCCTTTCCAAACAAAACTTTAGGAAGATATAGGTTATTTCTCTTTTACTAAGATCATTATTTTTGCATTGAGAGAATCTATTTATTTGTGGTACTTGATATCCTAAAAAAATAACTTTTCTTCATGTATCTGTGTATAGCTGGCTGCTTGCTGTATAAATTTCTGGCAAAGAACAGATTTGCAGAGCATGCTTTTAAAATGTTTTTTAGTCTCTCATGTCAGGAGTTCCTCACAAGAAATACTTGTTTCTATTGTTAAATACTTTGGGTAAAAAAATAAAGAGAATAGCAGCACTTCCATTTCACCATTTCATTGCTGTTACTTCATGCTCTGAGTTATTGGTCCATGTCCATTTGGTTTTATTGAGTATGAAGGAATTTGTGAAGATGCTCTCTTATTAATAATATGTTTTCTTGTAGCAGCTGAGAGATTTGGCCTGAAGCATACAAAAGAGCAGAGTTTGGGAGACACAGAGCTGTGGTCACTTAAACCTGAGGTGGATTTGTTCTAACTATTGAGAGCCAGCAGTGGATAATGCTTCCTATTTTAATGGGCAGAAATAAAACCAGTAAGAAGACATGGAAGTGCTGTTGTTCTGGATGTTTAATAGCTCAGGAAGGAAAAGATGGCATTTACATTTTGAACATTTCACTGGACAAATGCTTTTTATTAACAAAAAAGAGAAAAAAACCAAAACAAACTGTGACTTATTTTCAAATTTGTCCTCATAGCATATTTGTTTGTATATTATGTAAACTATTTTAGTAATGATTCAAAATAAACATACTTGTTTGTTTTATAAATCTGTTTTAAGACTTGCCCACTGAATTTTAAGTGGTCAGACTTTTTTTTTCCCGTGTTTAAATTGCTCATTTCACCTTTGAGCAATTACAGGTGCCTAAAATACAACCTTTTGCAAAATTCAGAACTTTTAAGAAACTTTAGTGGAGTGGTAGATACTGGGATGCAGATGCATGTATTTCATAATATCAGGACTTTTGTCTGACAGGGAAAGTTCCAGGAAATGGCTGTGAATTGTCTTTTACTTGGTGTTCTTGTACTAATTCCCCAGTTCTGATTTCAGCTGGAACTAATGATAAGATATGGTTCACTTGTTTCATTAGCCCAATCCAAGAGTCAGCAGCTGACAAAATGGATGACTTCATCCTTGTTCCACTCCTAGCTGCATGTTCTGTACTTTTGGTGTACAAACCACTGCACTGTGAACTGACTGGAGGGACAGTCTTACTGAAAAGTAACTAAAAAAAAATACCAGAACTGGCCACAAAAAAGAAGACAAAGTTGCAATATGAAGACAGGAGATTGCACACATATACAAATAAAACATATTTGATACAGGTTATTTTCTGTTTATAAAACTTCTCTTCCTTGTAGGTGTTAAAGAGCTGTATTCCTGGTTCACTGGAAACTGAATGTTGTGATAGCCAAAGGAAAATCTTTATTCTTGTTGTGAACTGTAGGGAAAGCCCACAAAGCTCTACTTCCAAATACTTTGTGCTGCTTAGTCTGAAAGAATTAAAAACAAGATTACATAGTCAATTGCCCCTTCCATAGGAGGGGGAGAGGCTCAGGATTGACTGAATGTTGTGCTAGCCAAAGGAAAATCTTTTTTCTTGTTGTTCTGAACTGTGGGGAAAGCCTACAAAGCTGTACTTCCAAATATGTTGTGCTGCTTTAGTCTGAAAGAATTAAAAACAAGATTACATAGTCAATTGCCCCTTCCATAGGAGGGGGAGAGGCTCAGGATTAGAAGACTCTCCCTGCTCTTGAAGCAGCCGGTCCTTCTGTAGCTGTTTGTGGCTTTGTCCTTAAAAGGTTCTCATTAAATATCCACAGGTAGTTAATGCACATCTCATTAAGCAACTCCTACTCTGCCAGAGGTGAAGAGTAATGTCTGTCTGTTCCTCACAGGCAGCTGATTACTATCCTCCTTGTATAATTATTTCATTGCCTGGGGCAAACAGAGCCATTTGATGTTTTCCGAACTGCAAAATAGTTTGGCTCCTTCTAGAGAAATCTCGCTTGTGAAGTTGAAGTGACCCTGGCTGTCAGTAGATCAGGAAATTAGTATGTGACAGAAAAAATGTGGTTTTACAGAGCAAAGACACCAGAATTGGCCTTGAGACCAAGAAGGGGATTTTCCTTCTTCTGTGGCCTTTAGCAAAAAAACTTTTGAGTAGAACTTGATCTTTTGTGGGAGGGCTGAACCAGCTACAAACCAAGCTGCAGACAAGATTTCCAGCACTTTGCAGATTGGACTGGAAATGGTCAAAGTGCTCCTTGGGTTGTGAGCAGATGGAGCTGCAGCTGGTGAGAGCCCTTGCAGGTGGAAGGGGGAGTGTGGCCCCTCTCCTGCTGTCACCTGTGGGCACCTGCGGGATGGAAATGCCTTAACAGCCATGCTGAAGGCAGTGTGAAGGGGACCCAGAGCAAAGCACTGCCCAGCTGGTGATACCTTGTCTCTCACACCCTGCTCTGAGTCATGCTGTGCTGAGTGTGGAGCATGCTAAGCAGGTTTGGAAAAAATAATTAATTCCCCCCCCCCCCCATTTTTTTCCACATCAACAAAATCATACTCCTTCTGCAAATTAAAAAATAAGTTGTGGCTTTCATATCCTTGTTTTTCAAAATTATACTTGTTTTGAACAAGAAGTCCTGCTTGAGCTGAATGCAGAAGGTAGGGTGAGAGCTCCATGTCAAGGCAGGCATAAAATTATTTGTTGTACAGGACACAGCTATATGCACCATCTGCAGTGCAATTGCCAGCATGCTGTATTTAGGGAAAAGAATCTGGTTTTGGAGGGGTGTAACGAAACACGAACAACTTGCCAGATTCTGTGTTAGGACCCTGTGGTACAGTTGGAAAACTGTGGGAAGAAATCTGAAATGATGCCTTTATTTCATAAGAGAACAATTTTCCATGCATTGTTTCTGCTGTCAGATGGACTGCAAAGGCGTAGGAGTGCAGAGCAGGGAGGGGGGGGTGTCCTGTGGTCCTCACAGCTGTCCTGTGTCCTGTTTTATTGTCAGCTCCTGACAGTTGGATTTATAATTGTATGCCTGGAAAATCTCATTCCACGTCCAACAGGTGGAAGCACCCTTCCCCAAATTCCTCCATGGCTCTTGGGAGCCACGTCAGTCAGGGAAAGGGGGGAGGGAGTCTGGGGGCTCTTGGCTGCAGGAGCCAGCTGCCCCTTTCTAATTTTAGAAGGGGTGTGCAAGAACAGTGTGGAGTGGAAAACTTTCCAAACCTCTTTCTTAAAGCTGCAATAAGCGGGCGAGTGAAAGATGAGAAGGTATCTCTTTGCTTTTCACTCACTGAGCGTCCCCATCCAGCGCCGGGGCAGCGCTCGCTGCTGTTCCCTGCCCTCCTCCAGCTGCAGTGTTCCACTCCTCCCACCTGGGGCTGTGTGCAGGTAAACGCTTTTTTTGTTTTATTTCTGAATTTCACCAGGTGACTGCGTTTTCCACGAGAATGTCTTCTTTCTCTCCTCGTGTCGGGTGTTTGCCCATCAGAGCTTTCCACTTCACTGCAAGGGAATCTTTGAAAAAGTTTCACTTTCAGACCAGTTAGGTTCCACTGGCAGCTACAGAGAGCAAAACAGGAGCAAAACCAGAATACAAACACTGCCTTTTAATTGAGTTAATTCCATTGCCTTTAAACCAAATGATTTCCATGTTTGAGAAAATCCTGATGCGATGCCTAGTTTGCCTGGAGATGAGAAGGAGGAGCGTGAAACTAGACTAACTGCTTCCAAGCAGAAAAGAGAAACTATGTTTAAAAGCATAATTAAAGAGGCAGAATATTACCAAAGTGCTGAATAATTTAAATAGGCTGCCAGTCCAGCAATATTAAACAGTAAATTTAGGCAAACACTATGAGATGATGGGGAATGTAATAATTTCATTTGCCCTAGTCTGCAATCAGGGCTCCCATACATTGCAGTAATATTGTTTTCATTGACTGAAATGGGCATTATTATTATTAGTTTCATTTTCCTGCATTTGGGGGCAGCAAGTTTGCTCTTTGAGGACTCAGGAGGGAATTTGGCACTGCTTGCCACTCTTTCCCACTGGACCTGTGCTTGTCTTTCCATGTTCAGTCATTTTTTCCCTTCATCTAGCAAAATAAAGATAATTATAAAATAAAAATAAATTTTAAAAGTGCCCAATGAGCACTTTGACCATTTCCTGTCCAATTTGCAGAGTGCTGGAAATACAAATAATTTCCAAAGGTTTAATCATTGATATCTTGAGCTTACCTCTTCTTTCAAAGAAGATATGCTTGCGCAGGAAAACGTACTCTGTAATTAGTTTGTATATGTAAAAGACCCAAATTAAGGCTACATGAGTATCCTGTAATTGTGATGTGATTAAATTCGGCATTGCCTAAACTCCATAGCTGTAATCTCTCAGTATTTAGGGTGTTTTCCTGTGATGTTCCCATACTGGAATAACTTATATGCAAAATGATGAGCATTTACTAGAGGAGAGGCTATGTACAAATAGGTTAATCCTTTCTAGTGAAGTATAAAAAACCAAAAAAAACCCCCAAAAAAGTAGTTCTGATAGTTACTGTGATCCTTTAGTGTTTGGGTAGATAACTCTCCACCCCCGTGCTCCCCCAAGAAATTTGGCACCAAACAATCACACTAATGACTGAAAACCCGGCTGGGGAAGTTGCAGACAGGCCCTGAAGGGAACATTCCCAAAATAACTGTAGGAAGAAATTCTTTTTTCCTATTCTAATAACTTTCCTTCTTCAGTGGAAATAATTTTGCTATAGCTGGATAATATCTTAGACCTATTTTTGAAGCGTGGGTGGTTTTAATGTATCTTCAGGGTGGAATCTACGCATTAGAAGTCAGTATACTAACAAATTCTTAATTCGTGTTTATAATGAGTGATAAAAGTGAAATGAAGCCCATGGAACTCAGTCATGTCTCTGAAGTTCTGCGAATGTTTATTTAAATTTAAATTTGGGAGAGTGTAATTGGAGACTCTTTCATTTGCAAAAAAAAAAAAAAAAAAAAAAAAAAAAAAAGAAAGAACATAAGAAAGAAAAGCTCTGGGCAGAGCATGTCAGCTAAACATTGTTTTCTAAAGATGACTTAGCTATGAACACAAATGACTAAAAAGCGGTGCCCTAGTTTCGGCTGGAGCCGCTTCAGGAATGCCAACATCAGCGCTGGGTTTAATTAGCATTGCCAAGTCCTGGCCTTGCACCAACACCCAGGGCTCTGCACATAAAACCAAGGGGAGTGACCTGGCAGGTCAAGCCTGTAGAACCGTGAGGGGAGAAAGAAAAGCTCCGAGGGAAATCCTGGAGAGCGAGGCTCTCCCGCGCCTGAGGGAGGGCAGGGCGGCCCCGCCGCACCCAAGATGGCGGCGGGCGCCGAGGGGGCCCGGCGGGCCGGCGCCATGCTGGGAAGGTCGGCGGCGGGCCGGTTCTCGCGAGAGTTCCCGATGCGCCGCCGCCGCCGCCGCTCCGTGTCAGTTGCGGGCCGGTAATGGCGGCGCTGAGCGGCCGCTGACGGGCCGCGCACCGGGCTCGGGCCGCCCTCCCTCCGCCCGCCCTCCGCGGGATGTGCCGCGACCCGCCGCCGGCGCAGCGGGCGTCCACCAGGTGAGGAGGCGGCGGGAGCGGCCCGCGCCGCCGCCCCAGGCCGCGCTCCCGGCTCCGGCGTTTCCGCGGCATCCGCTTCACCGTTAAGTCTCTTTCTCATCTTAGTTTTAATTTGTTTTCCGCTGCTTGTCGTACCGGGGGGTGGCGGACGAGCGGAGAGGGTTGGGGTGCTCCGTTTCGCTGTTGTCCTTTCGCGTTGTGGGGGGAACCACCGATCGCGGGTGTTTGTGCGGCGAAACAGAAACACAGCCCGGGGTGGCCCCGCTGCCCTCGGAGCCGCCCGGAGCACCGGGACGGAGCTTTTAAAGTTTAAATGTGTGCCTGTGCTGTGCCAGGGCGTCCTGCCCCGGCATTGCGGCATCGCTCGGGCTGCCCGCTCAAAGTCCTCCTGACATCCCGGCAGCATCTGCCCCGAGCGCTCTCTGACCGCATCCGTGCCATTCCCTGTGCCTGCTGGAGGCATAAAGGTTTCCACGCTAGGTTGGGTTGTTGGTTTTTGGGTTTTTTGTCCTGTGGATGCAGTTTTGTGTGGTGTATTGCCTGCTGTCGGTGTAGGTTTTGTGGAATAGTTAGGGTGGTCAGGCACTGGAATAGGTTGCCCAGGGAGGTGGGGGAGTTCCCATCCTCAGACATGTTTAGGATGTTTGATGATCTTAAAGGTGTCTTCCAACCTTGACAAATTTCTGATTCTCTGATTGTTTCTGTCTCTGGATATAAGCTGTAGCTCAGCAGCTGAGCATCTCCTGGCACATTGTGTAAGTTTGCAGGTAGAGGTTTGTGTGTCAAATAGCTTCATTGTGTAGATGAACAATCCACTGTCTTGAAATTGAAAATTTAGCACTTGACTGGTTGGTTCTGGGGGGAGAGAGGGTTTGCCATCTTAAACTGCTTCAACTGTTCTACTGATTTGAAAACTCAAAGTACTGTGACCAAAAGTGTTTGTGGGACAAACGTGTGGAGCTGTAGGTGATTCACTGCTTTGCATGTTGGTTCTCAGTGTTCTGTCGGGCTGAGTTTTGCTGTCTCTTTGCTATAGTTCTGGTTGCTGCAACAGTTTCATTAGGTAATGCTTGATAATTAGATTCACCTGAGGGTGTGGCCTCGTGAGCACTGTAAGCTGTGGAAGGCTTCGGTTTCTCTGAGTGACGCTGCTTTAAACAGAAGGTGTCCTGCTCCCACTAAGCAGAGCAATTCGATTTATGGAGTGATGGCACGTATCTGCAAGGGGGCAGGGCGCCGTGGAAATTACCTGCATCCAAAGGAGTGTGGGCAGCATCTTGAGAGAGGTGGTTGTGCCCCTCTGGTCCTTTCTTGTGAGACCTCACCTGGGGTGCTGTGTACAGCTCAGGTGTCCCCAGCGTAGAAAGGACATGGAGCTGTTGGAGCAAGTCCAGAGGAGGCCACAAAGTCGGTAAGAGAACTGGAGACTGGAGCACCTCTCCTGTGAAGACAGGCTGAGAACGTCGGGGCTGTTCAGAGAAGATTGCGTGGAGACCTCACAGCACGTTCGGTATCTGAAGGGACCTACAGGGAAACCAGAGGGGGACTCTTTGTTGGGAACTATAGAGGTAGGACAAGAGGGAATGGCTTCAAACTGAGAGACTGGGTTTAACTGAGGCACTGGGAACAAATTCTTCTCTGTGAGGGTGGTGAGGCTCTGGCACAGAGCTCGCAGAGCTGTGGCTGCCCCTTCTCTGGAAGTGTTCAAGACTAGATTGGATGGGGCTCCAGTCCTTCCACCATCCAACCTGGGATAGTGGAAGGTGTCCACGGCCAGGAGTTGGAACTCAACGATCTTTAAAGTCCCTTCCAACTCAAACCATTGTAGGATTCTGTGTTGCTGATTGGCATGGATCATCTTGTAGGCTGCCTAGGCTGGGTGTGGTGGTGACTGAGAGAAAGTGATTTTAAAATTCTGAACATCTTGTTTGCGTGGGTTTGTTTTAGTAAGCTTTGGTGCATAGCTCAGGTTTGAGCACTGTACTGATAAACCAGTCCCAACATGGATCATGTCTTTTATGTCTTCAAATAACTTTATTGGCAATTTCTGTCACCACGGCAAAAGCATCCCTTAAATGGGTAAGAATCTAATCTTGGAGTTGCCGCATCTGTGCTGACGCTTTTGTTGACTTGCATGTAATGAACTTTGTGTCTCTTTTCACCCCTGTACCAGACATACAGCTGCTTTCTGCTAAAGAGACAGCTTTTGTTGACTTGTGTGTAATGAACTTTGTCTCTTTTCACCCCTGTACCAGACATACAGCTGCTTTCTGCTAAAGAGACTTCCTTGTATCAAGCAGACTTGTGGATAGAGTCATT
Organism: Onychostruthus taczanowskii; assembly: GCF_017590055.1. Lineage (NCBI taxonomy): Eukaryota > Metazoa > Chordata > Aves > Passeriformes > Passeridae > Onychostruthus > Onychostruthus taczanowskii. The sequence continues at coordinate 1,929,766 of NW_024504012.1, forward strand.
AATGGGTTTAGTCCCCTTGACTTCAGAGTCCTCAGGTGAGGCTGCAGTGCTATTAATGCATTTGCAGTTAGGTTTGAAATCAGGAGTGTCAGTGCACACAGCACTGGATCTATTCTGTACTACCATCTCTGGGAGGTGAGTGAAGCTGCACAACATTATGTGAATGGTGTGATGTACTGCTGCTGCTTCTTTCCTCCCACTTTGACTGTCCTGGCAGAACCTGCTGAAAGAAAAGTCACCATGAAAGAAAAAATATTAATTTACTGCCCGGTTAGTGAGTTGAACTGGCTTGTGATGCAGTCAGGTGAGCATTGCATCTCTGACAGTGACACGATTGCTAGAGAAGATAGCAAGGAATATTTGGATTCCTTCATCATTGTGGAGCTGCTGAATCTGCTCAACTCCACCTTGAAAATGGACATCAGACAGCCAGCTTTTTATCAGTACAGCAGAACTGTTTAACTCTGCTATTGATGTACTTAAACTAATTTATGCTATTGAAGTCAATATGAGTGCTAATGTAAGATCAGGTGTAGTGATACAGTAATGATAACAGGACTTTGGTAGTTGAGTGCAGAAAGAAAACTTTCCCAGTGCACTCAATATATTAGGCATGTGGCTGGATTACACCAGAAGTGTGAAATTTATCCATAGATGTAAGTGCTTGGAAGATGGATGTATCATTGTGCTAATGATATAATAGGCTTTAATGGACTGCTCCATTGAGAATAAAATTACTTGTATGCCTAAGTCTGAAACCTTTGTCAATATGCTAGAGAAAGAACAGAGCAAATAAATGAACTAATCAATTATACCAGGTCAATTGAAACTTAGTGAATGCTAACAGAAGTTCTGGCTGGTTTAGCTTCCTAAGAACACTTCTCACTGATGGCAGAATTTCTCACTAAGTCACATCCATGGCAATGCACCAGGTGGAGTTCTCATACTGAAACAGAAAAACTTTTAAAGGGATGGTGTTATTTAAACATGAGAAAATATCTTATTGCTTCATTTAACTAGATTCAGAAAAAGTCTTTTAGCAGAATCCTGGTATCTGCCTTTGTAATGCCAGCTCAGAAACAGAACTGGTGGTCACTGTTCAGCTTGTTGTGAGGTTTTTGTGTTTGGGGTGTTTTGACACCTTGTATTGTTATTGAGACTGTATTTAGATGCTCCTTCTGAATGCAATTCTGAGCAGAGGCATCAAGGGTGAGAAAGTGTCATTTGGAATATTTTCCCTGAAGTTTTCATGCACTTTACTCTGCTTTGAAAGAAATCAGCAATCATCCTGCAGCTGACACAGCTGCAGGTGAGGTTGCTTCTCTGCTCATGGCTCTGTTGAGACATTGAAAGCTGCTTTCTCAAAAAAAAGACAGGTCTGAATCTTGTACCTGGCTGAGGGCATTGCCTGCTCTAAGAATGTTCTAAGAGTTCTAAGAATGCTCCTTCACAGTGGAGTGTTCCTTGTGAGATGAGACAGAACTTGAAGAATTTGAGCACATTTTGCTGAATGGATTTATTATGGACTGCAAGAATTGAAATCTTCGAATGTGAAGTTTCTGGTAACTGGAGGTGGAACAAGTGAACAGAGTCTTGTTTTGAAGGCTGAGGAAAGAAAATGCAGGAGTGCTTCATTTGTTCTAGGAACTGGGGTATTTTCTTCTCTGTCATTAATGCTAAGATCTTTGAAGTCAAAGAAAATACAGAACTTGTGAATGGATAGGCAAACCCTTGTGTGCATCTCCTTAATAAATGGATGCATTCTCTGTGCCTTTGTACTCTGATTTCTTCATGAACAATGAATCAAGTTACACTAGCTGTCACAACATTCATTTCCATAGATTTCCTCAGAGTACCTCCTGGCACGTGATGCAGCAGAGGAAGACATTCAATTTCAGTAGAACCACTTTTAGAGCCAGTTTTATTTTTTATCACCTCTTCATCACTTATGATGAAGCAGAGACACTTTTGCAAGTTGCCATGTCTTTTCATAGCAAAAGAATGTGGTAAATGTCCATTCTCAGCATACAGTTGGGAGGAATCAGATCCAGAAATGTTTCATTTATAGAGAAATCTTCACTATAGTTTGGATGCAAATTTAGTAGCTGACTGGTGCCAGTGATTTAATCATAGAACTCAGGAAACATATTTGTATTTTCTACTGGGTTTTTTTGACATTTGATGGATGTGTGTTTATATCATTTATGTTCCTGGTTAAAAGCTAGAGGTAGTGACACATGCTTTGAAATTTTTAAGTGCTATCTGCAAGTATGTGGTGTATCTTGATTGCTCTTTTTTTGTACTGTCTTAGTATCCTTAAAGTTTTCTTGTTATCTAGCTTAAGACAGATCAAATTTTATTTAATTTCTTTTACTTATGAAGCTTTTGTTTTGTTTTATTTTCCAAAGTAATGATGTTTGGAATGTGGGTTTTTCTGGTATATATACTGCTTGTATTACAAGAAAAAATACTGAATGTTATCTAAAAGTAGATCACTCAGAGCAGCTAACATCCATGAGCTCCTTGGGCACTGCTGGTGTTCACTTCCTTTACATTTCATTTGAAAGCTTATTGTACAAATGAGATTGGAAGAAGGTGGAGGGAGGACCTACCTCATTCTGCAGTGTCAGCTGTGGGTACTGGAGATGTGGAGCTTTTTGGATAAACATGTCATGCATTTGTTTGTTGTGCTGGAATTTGTCCTCAGTCCTGAGGAAGGTCAGTACATTGCCTGTATCTGATAGTGTTGAAAGGCAAAGTTTGCTTAAAATATGCTCTGGCCAAAGAAAGAATATGTCACTCCTGTATCAAAAAACATTTTAAAAGCCCCCATATGCATAACCAAAAGATGTCTTAGAACAATTTATTAAGGATATTTTTAACTCTCATTTAAGCGAGATAACGCAGTATGGTAAGGACTTGGATTCTAGAAAAACAAGTAGGTTAATGTTATTTTTATTCCAGACTCAACCATATCATAATAAATTGTATTTTGTGGTATTTGAGAAGACATAGAAAGTGTTTCTGGCATCTTTAAATATAATTTCCATCACTTTCAGTGGACTGGCTCAGCAAAACAATTTGCTTGACTGTGTCTGCCTGTGCCTGTCCACCTTTGTCTGTTCCTGCCAGCAGTGCAGAGCTTTAGCTGCACAGACAGGAGCTCCAGAGGGTCTTTTAAGATTCAAAAGTCACTTTTGTATTTATACATGGAAACTTAAAATGTTTTTGCAAACAGGAAAAAACAATTATTTGTGTCTGTGTCCATTTCCTCCATGGACAAGTGTGCCCTGTGTGAGGTCTGGGTGCACTGGGGCACACTGGGCAGGGTGCCCTTGAGCTCCTGTGCTATCTCCACTGGGAAGAAGAAGGTGAATGGTTCTTGTTTTGCTCATTCCCACTGTTCTTCTCAAGGCAAAGGCAAGAGCAGCTTCACATGTTTGCTCCTGGGGAGCAGCAGGACTGAGACTGATCCTGCTGTTCACCAGTGTTTCCATCCCTTCTCGTTCTGCTGGCATGGAGGGTGTTGTTTAGAGTGTGACATAGGTAAAACTAATAAAGCAAAAAACAGGCAGAATTCTTTTAGCCTGTAGCACACTCCCAGTTCACTTTTCTTTACCCCATAAGCCCAATGACTTTCTGCCTGAATCAGGCAAAGAGACACCCAGGCACAAGGAAAGGAAAAGATGGCTTCTTTAATTGGCACCGATGCATTATTTTTGCTTAAGCTGCATGAAGTGCTGTCCTTGTGCACTGTGTACCCAGTTTGTAGCAAAATCTGTCCCTATGTGGATAAAAGGTGTGAGAATATCCCATAGAAGGCAATGGTAATGACTTGTTTCATTCCATACTCTTAGCAAATTTTTGTAATTTGTTTTGTAGTATCCCTTTCATTTAGTATCCCTTGTGTTTTTATAAGAAGCAAAGTCTTGAGGAATACTGTTCACTGTGCATACTTGTGGTTTTTTCCCCCATAACCATGAAATGTTAGTGAAAATAGCAGTGGGTGATCTCTTGCTCACATTGTCTTCCTTCTCTGAATGTGCACAATTCAGTTTCCTCTCCTGTTTCCTTGTTCCAGTGCCATGACTTCTGAGTTTCCTCTTTCCTTTTCTTACCAAGTCTGTGCTACTAAGGAAAAAAAACCTTACCAAGGATCTTTGAAAAACTTCACAATTGGACCAATGCACAAGTTCAGTTTCTTCCTTTTTGCTGCTCTCTGTGCCAGTTCTTTAAAAGTTCATTGCGTTTCTCTCACCTTTCTAGCTTTCTCATTCTCTTCCATGTTTTATCCTGCTTCTCTCACAATTTTCTTTTTTTTCCCAGTCTTGTTTTTAATCTCTTCATATCTTTGCTAAGCATATTCTGCTTTCATATCTCCCACTTTTTTTTAAATGCTGTGCTCTTAGCTATGTTGACCCCTTGATTTGCTGTCTGTTGTACATTTCAGTGCCATCCTTGGTATGTTTAGTACTAAATGTGTGGGTTTCTCATGTTCCTTTTTTACATGGCAGTGGTTTTCTCTCTGTTTCCATTTCCTCCTTTCTGGTGCTTTCTCATTCATTTTCTGATCTGTCAGTTCTCTTCAGCATCTTCTTGTAGGAGCAGTGTTTGTAGAAGAGAGTGCTTGTCAGGTCCTGTATCCATCCCCCCTTCCAGTTTCTTCCAGGAGTTTGGAGTATATTGTTTCCTGTTCTGTTTCCTCTTTAGCAGTTCTGCTGTGCCTTTTCTTGAGTACTTTTTTTTTTTTTTTTGACATGTGAATAAAGAATGAGATGAGCCCTTGGTGTGGGATTGAAACATCAGAACACAGTGGTGTTTGTATCTTAATCACTCACCCAAGGAGGGGCTTGGCAAGCCAGCCTTGAATGGACCTGTGTGGGATGTCTGTCTCCCAGGGAGCAATCCAATAACCATCTCTTTAGTTCTGTTGGTTCTGCAGTCTTCCACATTTTTTCCAACAATTTTAAGATTCTCAAAGCCTTATGCAGCCTGCAGATGACCTTGTGCCATCAGTGCTGTCTCCTCAGAAGTTCTTTGGCATTTCATCTTTTAAGCTCATTCCCTATGTTTAAGGTCAGTATTAAATAGAGATGGTGATTTAATTTAGCAGAACGAGATCTCTTTGAAGCAGTCATTTCAGAATGATTTTAGTTTTTATGTATTTTATGTAAAAGTTATTCATGGGACTTTGAGACAACTTTTGTATTGATGGAAAATGTATTTTAAAAATAATTTAAATTTCCTTCATGTAATTTTTTGTTTAGTATTATTCTCTGATCAATATTCATTTAGTTGTATTTTAGTGTTTAACTGGTCTATTACCCTGCATACAAGTCCCATAAACAGACATTGTAACTGTGTCTGGATTTATTTCTTTTTTATTCCCCACCCCTTTCTGTAACATTAAAGAATCTTCTCTGTCTGGTTGAATTTTTTGCAGAGGCAGGGTATTGAATTGTACAAGTATTTGTTGGTTTGTTTTTGTTTTTTAATAGAGTGCTGCTTATTCATGTCAGCTGTAGCAATAGAGAGAAGTTATTTTAGTAATAGGTAGGAATTCAGAGGTTTATGGGAGTCAACATAATTTGTTTGTATGTAGGTTTTGAAAAGCTCATAAATTTCTCCCACCCTTCCAAAGGATTGGGAGAGGGGCACCTAAACCCCAAACCCTCAGAGTTGTGGTTGCATCAGGACTGAAAAGTTGAGATAGAATTATTGACCACTGGTGATCATCAGCACACACCTGTGGGAATAACTCAGTGTGTGTTACACCGTGTACAGGGTGCACTGTAAAAGGTGTCCTCTGAAGTGTTTCACTATCTGAATGAGTTCTGTTCAGCTCAGGTCAAGGACTGGCAGTTTTTAGTGTCAGAATGAAAGCTATTAACAAGTAATTTCAGATTGTTTTATCTGGTACTTTTCCTATAGATTTAAGGAATACATAGAGTGTGTTACAATTCTACATTCGCATGGCTTGCTAAAATAAAAAGAACAATTATAGCTCCCAATTAAGTTTTCTTATCTATACTAATAATTTTAATGACAAGGATAAATCCCAAGCAATTACATGAAGATGGATACTTAATCCTTTAATAGATGTTTGCTTGTCCAGAAGTTATCCAAAGCTAAATTTACATATGGAGTAGGTTTTGTTACATGAGTGTTTGGGCAAGAAACTGATACTGGTATGATACAGTATTTTCAGCAGTTCTCTATGGAAAATTCCCTCATTTTTATTAATATTTATTCTCTACATTTCAAGCCCAACAGCTCTTTTCTCCAGTGATGGAGAGGATCAGCTGGATGATTTCCAGAGCAGGGCAGTGCTGTGATTTACAGCATGAATGATGTGAGGCACAAAGTGCTGTTCTGCATGAATGAGCTCTTCAGCACCTGTCCTAGAAGCAGAATTTTCTAACTGCACTTGGCTTAATGCCCATAACTATTGGATACTTAAAAACTAACACACCCACCTTCCTTTCTAGAATTTCTGAATTATTGTGGACTTGTGTTTCTGTACCTACATATATAAGCTTACATGCCTTTTCCTTATTTTGTCAAACACTTACTTGAACTAATCAAAAAAAAGTCACAACTAAAGGTGTTTTGAGGACCTGTGTTGTTACAAGGCATAAGAGCAGTTTTTGGAGATAACTTACTGCAGTAAATACAGGATATATTACTGAATGTGAGACCAAACTTTACTGCTGGTCACTCTGAGTATCCTTAAAACCATAAATGATAAAAGTCCTTGTCACAAAATATATGGGCAAAAATCTGTTTCAGTAAGTAGTAGATAGTGTTACTTTTGGCCTACTTTTACCAGAAGATCGATCTTTATTATTTGATTGGGTTTTTTTTTTTTTTTTTTTTTTTTTTATAAAAGTCCTTGTCACAAAATATATGGGCAAAAATCTGTTTCAGTAAGTAGTAGATAGTGTTACTTTTGGCCTACTTTTACCAGAAGATCAGTCTTTATTATTTGATTGGGTTTTGTTTTTTTTATGTGGCACACTGTGTAGGGAAGTAAGAGCAAAAGAAATTTTCAGTAATTAAAAAATAAGGAAAATTACATTTGGGAGTTCATGAAAGAAGAGAGAGGAGAATGTGCTTTTATGACTCCTTCAGAGGTCTAGAACTTCCTGTTGGAATTCCCTGGTCACCTGTTTTTTGCTTTCCATTACAGAAGTGTTGTCAGTGTGTTAGGAAGACAGCTCAGTAAGCATGTGCTGGGTTATTTTTTTGTTGTTTGGTTTTGGTTTTTTTCCCTTTTCTTCTTTATAAAAACTGCTTTGGTGATAGTGGCTGGGAGTTCACACTAATTTTAGATTCACTGTGAGTCTTCAAAGTTCACAGAAAAACAATGGTGGCACCAGCCTTGTGTTTTTTTCCTGGCTGTAGTGTCCTGCCATGCAGTTCTGCTGTGCCTGTTCCTTTTACAGAGGTTGGTGACACATTCATTCTGTCACTGGTGGAGTTGGGTATTTTCCCCAAGCACTTACAGGTTCCAGCCATGCGGTGCTGTCTCTGTTAGGCCTGTGTGTGCAGTATTCCAGTGTGGACTTTTCAGACTTGCTGCAATGCTTGTTACTCTGATCTAAATTGCATCGACCTCTGGGCCTTCTTCTATCAAGTTAATGTTTCTTGATGACAGAGAACAAAATCAAACCCTTCTTTATCCATGGAATTATCCGTGGTTTCTGCAGGAAGCTGTGACCACATCTGTGATTTCATGCTGATTATCTGACCTTGTTCATGGTGAAGGTTTGAAGTCATCAGATGAGGTAGACATTCATCATAATGATCAAGGTTATGTTCTCTTTAGACTAAGATACATTTGCTTTTCCTTTATACCTCTTTGATTCTTACAGGACTAATTTTTTTTTAGGTAAATTGCCACGATGTGGAGCAGCAAGTCTAATGAGGTGCCTCTACAAAATCCGAGGCATAACCAAAGCAAGGATTCTACCAGAGGTAAGGGTTTTCTCTGTTCTGCTGCCTTGTTTTGGGAGATATTTTGTCACGAGTTGTTTGAAACTTTGGGGAATTGTTCCAGAAAGCATTCTCCTGCCTCAGTTTGGGAGCTAAGAGCTGTGTTCTGTGGCTTCCTTTTTGCAGATAGCAGTTTTGTACTCTGATCTCCGGAGTATTTGCTGATCTGCATTAGCAGTTGCCAGCCTGGGATGTGGTTGCCAAGATGGCACAGAGACAGATTTTCTTTAAGTGCTGTAGAGGAGGAGCAGTGCAGGAGCAGAAATTGGGAACTGTTGGCTCTTGAGGGAAGTGAGGAAGACCCTCTGACAGTTGCTCAGTTCGAGTGGTGAAGACACTTGAGTAGCAACAGTGCATCTCTGCTAGGATGGCTTTTACAGCACTTTTGTCTCCCTTAGCTGGAGAAATCATTTAGCTTTTTACTGTTATGTTTACTCTACTTTAGGAAAGGAGGGGGCAGAAAAATTTTTAAATGACAGTACTTCCCTGAAAATATCTTCCCTGAAAGGAAGGTCTCATCTGTAGAGCAACTGAGTCGCGTGCTAAGCCTGTGGTTCAAGATCGATCATATGATCTCCAGTATGACAAAACTGGACTCCAGAAGTTGTTTTGAAAGCAGAGAAAAATTCTTATTTTATCTCTAAGAGAACATTATTGCTGATTATTTCCTGTGGTGTGGTCAGTTTCTTTTAAAATTGCCTACTTTTTGAAGCTGTAGTGTGCTGTGGACCAGAAGCACTATCTCTAGAAGTCAAAGCAAAGTTGTTTCTGTGCTGCTTCCCTAACCCTTCCTTTGTGTTATTACTTCTTGCCTGAAATGAAACTGGAATTTTTTTTACTATGAGAAAGAGATTATTTTTACAACTCTCTGTTATTACTACTCTCCGTGGTTCTGACACATGGATGTTGTGTTTTATAAGCCATTAGATTGTGAGAACCATTAGAAAACAAAAGAGGGGAACTGAGGAAGTAAATATTTATAGAGGAAAACACTACTACATCCTCCTGAGCTCAATTGCTTATAGAGTAGGTGCTGTCTGTTTAGATTAAAAGGCTTGGGTTAGTACCTCCTGCTTGTTCACAAACATTATTTCTGTTTTGTTTGTAGGGTGTACAGTTCAGAAAGATTACTGTTCATAATTCTGCCCTTCGGAGCTTGGGTTTTGAGTAGAGTCTTTCAGTGACCATGTATTCATGCTTAGTTTACTGAAGAAGAAAATGGAAGGGGGAAAAAAAAGGTAGTTAAACTGTAGTATAATAGAAAAATATATTTATATTGGGGTAGCTTCATTTTATCTTCTAAACATCTGTTATACCTGGTGGATTTGATTTCAGGTGTCATCATGCATTCAACGAAACTTAGTAAACTCATAATATGTTACATTGAATACTTTATAGCTTTGCTAAGATGAACCTTGACTGATAACAGTCTTTCATAGAGGAGATTTACAGATGGGAGCTGTGTTGTAAAAAGAACTTTATTAGCAAGAGCATGAAAGTTGTTTTGAAGCAACATTTTCTTTCATTGTTTTTCATGTACTAATGAGAAATTAATTTCTTTGTTTCTGCCCTGGAAGACCTAACTGCAGCATGGGCTTCTTTTTCTCAGACTAAGGCTGCTGTAAGTAATTTTTTTTTGTTTCTTTTTTGTTCCTTTGGGATTGTTTGGTTTGGGGTTTTTTTGTTTTGTTTTGTTTTGTTTTTTACTCATTTTCAAATCAGTTAGTAGCTACAAAAGCTTTTCCCAAATTATTTTACTCAGTGTTTGTCTCTTCAACAAGTTGTGAATAGCACAAAGCCATTGGAGTATGTAACATTGCTGTATTTTGGAAAAAGTTTTCTTACTCAAACCAATCAGATACTGGGGCAACACCAGTGTATTTAATAATTGTCCATTCTGAGCATTGGGGTTGCTTTATTTCTGTGGGAATTAACATAGGATGATGCAATTGTATCTAAAACCTGGCTTCAGTGAGGCCAAGCAGTTTGGGTTTGCATGGAATTCAGCTCTTTCCCATAGCCTTGTCCCTCTTTTTTCTCAGTAGCTGAGCATCAGTGTGGGGTTTTACATGTGGAATTTGTATCATGCTTCATTTATATGAACCAGTATAAGGCAGTATTACAGAATTTTTTCCAAGTGGAATTAATATTTAATTCAGGCCAAGCATTAAGTCTTTGAATGGCATGCTATTAATTTTTTCAAAACAGCCTATTTAATGGAACAAAACTATGCAACAAAACCTAATTTAGATAATCTTATTAAACAAAACTTAGTAATAGTTTCTGACCACAAGACCATACAGTTTTGCAATGTCAGCCTTGTGAAGTTGCTCTTGCCTGCAATTTGACTCATTGTGAAAAAGGAAAAATTCGTCATGTTCAGGGGGAAATGAAAATGTAGCTTAAAAATAGAAAACAATGTTCTAATTTGCATTATCTTCCAATTCTAGCTACGTCATATAGAGAACAAATTGGAAATAGCTCCCAGCAGCACGGCTGTGTTCGATTCAGTCATGGATGCCAAGAAGCCCTCTCCTAGTGCCAGCAGGAAGAGCAGCAGGAAGGGTATGTATTATTGAGGAGAGAACGTGTCAGGCAGCATAAAGCCACTGCATTCTGGGAAAGCTTGGGTTCTCCCTGCCCCCAGCTTGTCTCCTGCCTGTGGTCTGTATTCCTGAGACTCTAATTGCCCAGAAGAAACTGATGTTTCCTTCCCTGAGCTTAGGAAGGAGAGTGTTCTATCCCAGTCTCTTGGTTAGAGGGGGTGACAGGACTTGCCCCACGCAGTGCTTATCCCACTCTGACAGGAAGTTTGATAAATCCGGTGCTTCTGTTGTCTGACTGAAGGAGAACATTTGCTTATAGGAAATAAGCCCTCATTTTATATACTAAGAGCATTCTGGTAGTGTGCTACTGAAGAACAGACAGATCGACCTCTAGTGGCAGCACTGCTAACTTCACAGATTTAATTACTTCTAATTAATCTTCAAGCATTATTATCTCTCTTTAAGTATGGTCATTGATTCAAGACTTACTGCCTTGCTCCTAGTTGTTGAGATCATCTTGTTGAAAGAGAGAGCTGCTCAAACCCAAGAAAGACTTATGTCAGTGATTCAGCCCCAGGAGCTTTCTCTTTCTGGAGAGGTGGACACATAGAGCATTCTTTGTTTTCTGCTTCAGGTTCCCGGTCCTCCAGCCAAAATAAATCAAGCAAGGAGAAGTCCTCACGCAGCCCTCTTCGAGCAACCACTCTGGAAAGCAACGTAAAAAAATGCAGTCGTGTGGAATTTCGTGAGCCATTGGCTTCATACAGGTTAGTGCTGGGACAGCTGACTATTGAAGAAAAACATGCTAAGATTAGATTTAAGCTAACAGTGGTGTTTTTGACACCTCCTCAAAAATTGGTTTGCTTCCTCCTATCACCTACCCACATGACAGCATGTGTTGTTGGACTTTCTAGTAAATATTACAAATTTATTTTTTATTCAGTGAATATGAGTTTTAAGTCAACTGTTTTGAAATGGGGCCAGGTCATCAAGTGGTGTGACTGTGGCATTAGTGACCTGATGGGTTTGATAGGTATTTAGTTTTAGTAATAAGAGCCAAAAAGACTGTTTCCTTACTCTTTTCCAGCTTTGTTTCATTAGTTCTTCAGCATATGTTCCCAAATGTGTTACCAAGATAGTGTGGAGCAAGAGTAGTACTAGTAGTACTAGAGGTAGTACTAAAGTTACATTCCATTTCTGTGGGTGTGAGAAACTCATACAAGAACAGCTTTTCATGGGACAAAAGTGGTACAGAACAGGCCACAGAACATGATTAATATCCTGACATTGAAGTTTTGATCTCTTTTTCCATTACTTGAGTCAGCTTTGAGGTGGTCCTCCTTGTTGCATGTGACAGGGGTCAATTGATCCCTGATTTGGGTCAGTTTTGTTAATTGAATAGCTCGAGTACTAATTATGCTTCTCTTAAGTTTGATACTTGTTATTTAAGGCTTTTCTCTTTTAAATTGAAGGGTGACGTTACTGCTTGCTGATCTTCTAGTCTTCAATGTTTTATATAGTTCTTTTCAGACCGAGAGTGCAACAAATGAAATTTTGAACAGAAGTCTCCTTCTGTTTCATCAGACTTGCACTATTAAATGTGAGGTGGTCAGGCTTTAAAAGAACTTGCCTTTAAAGTGGAGCCAGGGTAGAGGAAGTCATTCATTTAGTTGATGGATGTGCTGATTGCTGAGGTTGAAGGTCCTACGTTTGTGTTTCTGATGGTGATTTTTTTTCCCCCCTTCTGTTACATCAGGGATTTATATAGTTCTCTGTCTTACCACAGTTCTAGCCAGCTTGAGGCCAAGCAGCTGCTGTCGAGTTTGGAGCTGAGTGAAGCAGAAGGGAAGAGTGAACTCCCAGCTTGCCTGGCGCACGAGCGGGACGAGCGGGATCGGCACAGCAGAGCCTTTGACAGCCCCTTCCCTTCTGCTGCAGAGGAGACCATCGTGAGGTACCTGAATGACCGACCAACAATCAATGCCTTGCAGAGTAACGAGCCATTTCCTAGGCTTGCAGCACTTTCAAGACTGGAAGAAGAAAAAAACAGTGGCTCCAGGGGAGATGAAAGTAGCTCTAGGGCTTCTCAGAGTATCACATCCCAGGACAGTGAACTGAAAGTGTCTTCCCCTTCTGCCACGAGTATTTGCAGTGCTCATAGGCTGGAAATCCTGAAGCAGCGGCAGCACGATGCCAAGTTGGAGAAGCTGAAGGAGAGGATCCGAAAGCAGTGGGAGCATTCTGAGGAGCTCAGTGGCAGAGGGCAGCACGTGGGGTATGCTGAGCAACCTGTTGTGGTCACTAACATGGAGAACACGGTGACTCCCAAGGTCAGGAAGGTGACAGCCGTGTCTGCTGCTCCATCATACAGAGGTATGGAGGTGCAGATCCCCTCCCTGCTGGGTGTATGGGATGAGGGAGCAGAGTTCAATCCACCGAGCAACATTTCAAACCATAGACCTGGCTCATAGCTCTCTTTGGGCAATATGGGAGTGCATGGTTTCATCACAGATCACAAGGAAAAAGAAATTCTTTCTAAATTACTGAAGTGCGAATTCCTTTGAAGTTTTCCTGTCTCTTAGAATTACTATAAAAAGAAGCTCACTGGTCTTTGGGTTGATTGCAGTAATTTTTTTTATGCTCTCAGAGCTTAGTAACATTGTATTGATGGAAAAAGCATTTTTAATAATCTTTTCCTCACCCCTTCTGCTAATTTTCAGCTGCAAGCAAGTGGCAGACTGGTGTATTGCTTTCTTCTAATTTAGCATTAGAAATTCACATAGTTAGTTTTTTACTTGGCAGTTTCCCATCCCTTCCACTCTAACAAAGCTGTATTTACATTTTATGAAGTTATTTTAAACTCTTGAATTGTTTACTTTCAGGTTTCAATCCTGCTGAAACAAGGATTCGCGCTCCAGATGGAAAGATCTGGCATGCAGACGAGTTTCGTATTGGTCGGGAGCTTTACAGAGATATTGCACTCCAGTTAAAAGGTGAGCCACAAGTGGAATTGATTAAGCCACAAAACTTTCTCTAAAAGGCAGAGAAATATATTTTGTACAAGTCTACAAAGTCATGGGAAGAAAAAATTGAAGGAATGGTTGTTGAATATATTGTAATTCTCTCCATGGGAGGAATAATTTACTGAACACTAAAACAACAACAAAATTAGTCTTTCTCCCAGTTCTCTCATTCAAATACTTCTAATAATAAAACAGTACTGAAAAGAATGTCAAGTAATGGCATTTCTTTGAAACAGGAAAAAAGAAAAGTCTCCATTAGAATAACTGTTGTTTAATTTTGTGGCTTTTTTGTACGTTTGCATGAATGAGTACAATTTCCTGGTTAAAAGGACAAAACCCACTTCTAGTTTCTGTTTTCAAATGTACTGCTCCAAGACACAATCTTTATACATCTTCCACTCTGAAAAACTGCAGTACCATTGGCAGCTCTTGTCTCTGGGTGAGCTGGAGTAGGATGCCCAAGTGTGCTTTTTTAATTTGCTGGGCTGGTTACAGTGAAGTGCTGTAAGCTTGAATTGCCTCTGACTGACTGAGCTGGGGGAGGGGGAAGAGATCAGGTGAATAAAATGGAAGGAAATGGAAAATGAAAACCCCAGAGAACCTTCAGTTTTGCAGTAAGAGCTTACTTATGGACAATAACTTTGCTCAAAACATTTAAGACTAAAGGAAAATGCATTGAGATTTAAATCTGTAGGTACCTGTGTAGTAATAAACCAATTTGTCTTTTTTCCTTGTACAACTCAATAAGTTACTGAGGACTCTTTATGGAATCACTCATAAAAAAATTGTTCAGAAAGAAAAGATGCTCTTTTTCAATAAAATTAGTTTGCAAATACGCTATTCAGAGCAGTCTGTGAAATTAGTGCCAAATTTCCACAGACTTTTAATCTACACTAGCTTTTTTTTTTTTTTTTTTTTTTACTTTTGGCAAGCATGACAAGCTCTTTATAGAAATTCAAATATTTTTTAAAGCTTTGTTGAAGAGCTCCAATTAAAAGGCATTTGGATTATGTGTCCAGTGCCTACAAAAGGAAGGAGCTGTGTGTGTGTTGATCCACACTTCTGTCCTGATGCCATGTGTAGAGCAGCTGTTGTGGAACGTGTCTCCTTTCTGAGCTGAAAAGATTATGCTGAATAGCTGATTGCTAGTAAACAAACACTGGTGCTGCACATAATATGTACTGTAAATGTATTTTTAGGTTGTCAGATTATCTATCCATGTGTTACTTCTGTATTAAATTTACACCATGTGGTGTTTTGGGTGTGTACAATCAGTTATATCAGAACTGTTCTTTGCTCTCTAGTGCTGAAATAATCTGTTATATCTCTAATATCTACAGCAGCACTATTCTTTCCAACAAAAAGATTTTTATGTACAAGCATAGACCATACGGGATGTCTTCATCTTTGTATAGCAGTTAGGCTAAAGGATATTGTATGGACCCCAAGTTTCCAGTGATTTTGTCTTAAAGATGTTCAGGATTTGCCACTAGAACAAAATTGCTGTAATAGGAGCAGAGTGAGAAGCAGCCTGTACTTTCCTGGAGTCAGGAAAGGACAGTGAGTAGGATGTTAACTTTCTGCAAATGCAATCACTGTGGCTTCTGGTACTCAGTGCATTGATTGAATTACCTGCTCTTGTCAGCCTTAAAGGCAGCTAGAAAGTTTGTAAGGAAAGGGTGCTAAGGGTGAGAAAAACTCTAAAAATTCCATTCTTACATCTTTGCAATAAAACCTCCTGTTCTTCCTCTGATGCTTCCTATGGACATGCATCAGAGAGTGGATTCACATGAAATTAGGGGCTGTAAATGTTTGCATTGGCATCTAAATAAAGCTTCAGATCTGTCCATAGAGGGGGTTACATCTTGGTTTTTTTAGGTTATCTGATCCCATTCTTTAATGAGGAGGAACCAGAAAACAGTGGTAACAGTGGCCACAACGTTCCTGATGTGCTGGATGTGCTGTCATGCATTAATGTGGAAGCAGCAGCCCTTGTGTTCAGGAACTACATGTCCTTGTGGAACATTAGAGCAGTAAAATGTACTATCTGTAGCAGAAGAGAACCAACAGTTGTTTATATTAAACTGCCAGCATTTCTTTTAGAATTGAAAGTTAACTTTGTAAATATCTGTCATGGCCTTGCTGTAGCTTCATTGCCTTCCAGTGCATAGGTAAACAGACCTCAATTCAAAATTCTGTGAGGATTTTAAAGTGCTGGACTGGAAGTCATTGATCTGAGTGTGTAATGTGGGAAAGTCAGTGAATTCTGTTGTGTTTCTCTGAGTTCTGGTTTTTCAAATGCTGAAGCAAGCTTGTTATTCTATGTTCTCCCCTGTGGGATATCACTTAACAGCTTTTGTTTGTTTTTAGAGGATTCCACAGTGAAAGGAAAATCTAGTGAGCGAAACAAAGAGAAGAAAGCTGCAAGACCAGTGCGGAAGGTGCAAAAACTGACACGATTGTCAAGTCCAGAGTCCAAACAAGGTGACTATTTCTGCTGTAGAGGGAGGATTGTTACATGTCCTTCAGAGATGAGTTTTGTCTCAAGAAAGAATAACAAAAGTGTATTCCTTTAAAAGACTTCTTAGATGTGCAACAGTCCTGTTGTAGTGAGTTTGTGCACTGTACTGCATTGGGGGTTGTGTATGGTTTTGTTGTTGGTTGGTGGCTTTGTGCACTTTTTTTGTGGTTTATTTTAATTTTTTGTCTTTCCACTTGCTGTGTGCACCTTGAGGAAACTGCTGCAGAGTGTGGGTTTCTTGTGGGGAGAAGTATCCTTAGGTATCTGTCAGGGTAATGTAGACAAAAACAAGCAGTAGCTCTGCTCTGGATCCTGTCTCTGTTTGGCCTGTGATGAAGCTTGTTAAAGCCTGACCCATGGCTCAGTCAGCAATTCTGTGACATGATATTAAAATCAGTGCCAGTGGGACTTGCCAAGTTGCTTTCCTGTCAGGTGAGGAGGGGCTGCAGTCAAAGGTGTTTTCTTGGATGGTTTCTCAGTGGGGAAGCAGAGAACAGCATGCTCCTGTTTCTTCTCTGGTTGTTGTACTTCCATGTTTCAAGTTGTTGCTATTCTACACCTTCAGTTCTGGCTTTTTCAGTTGGTGAAAGAATGTAAACACACATTCCCTGAGTAGTCTTCCAAATATTGGTATTTTTAAATAAATGTTTATTTCTTTTACCAGCTGATAACTTTTCCCCACTGTTGTCTGACAGTTGCACTGATTGTTAAATACAATTTAATTATTTAGAGAAGATGATGCAAGCAGGTTTCTCTAGAGCAGTGCCTTAGAGAAGAAAATAAAATTAAACATGTGTGGAATTCTGACGGCGCTTCTTAGTTTTCCAGTTGTGTGAATCTTTGATATTGGCAGCAAAAGAATAGGAAGACTTCCAGATATGCTTCGTATTTGGTTTTAGTTTTCATACAAAGTGAAGCGCTATGGCTGCAATCACACACAGAGCAATTTATTTTCTTTAAATATATGCAAGTTTAGGCACCTTTTGAACCCCTCTTAAGGTTTTCTACTTTCCTTATGTGCGGTGACTCATAATCTGTAAACATTTTGAAGAAAAAAAAGCAGCTTTAAAAATTGCTACAAAGGAATTTTAGAGAGTGAATATGTGCTTTTTCATGCTGTAAATCCTGCTTATGAATATTTTGTGGTGAGGAATACTAATACTTGAAGTGATAAGCATGGATTTGCTCCCTCCTGTGCTGATCAATCCCTAGTTAAGGAATCACACTCAGCTGTCTTATACATTTATGACAGCTCCAAGTGAGGGAGGAACACAGGACAGCCCCAACAATCTCACCCTGTGCCTGAGAGTGTTGTTCAAACCCTTCTTGAGCTCCATCAGTCTGGGACTGTGACCAGTTCTCTGGGGAACCTGTTCAGTGCCCAGACACCCTCTGAATGAAGAATCTTTTCCTAATATCCAACCTAACCCTGCCCTGACACAACTTCATGCCATTTCCTTGGGTCCTGTCACTGGACACTGTCCTGTCTCCTCCGTGGAGAGGAGATCAGTGCCCACTCTTCTGCTTTCCCATGTGAGGAAATCCTCTGTGCCTTCAAGGGAGTCAACAGCTGTAAGCTCCATCCCCTCCATTATATACAAAGCCACCCCCTGTTGTAATGGATTAAATGGGTGGAAAATGATAGCCTGAAATCCCTGGAAGATAAGAACCAGCTCTAAGTGTCATGTCCAAGCTGGTCCATCCTCCAGTCATTGCAGTAAGAAACTGCTTGCCATGGCCAAGGCTATTAATAGCCATGGCTCGTGTTCTGCCCCGTTGGCGTGTTTCAGTTAGACAGCTGACTGGAGATGGAAGGTGACACTCTACACTGGCTCTGTAAACACACACAGAACTGATGTGAGAGCAGTGAGTTGTGCAGGAGAGCCCCTTTGGCTGATGCCTCTGTTTCAGACAGGCTTGTAGTGGCGTGTTTCAAGTGACAGCTCTTTTATAAAATACTTGGATAATTTACAATGCAGACAAGGAGTTCTGCCCGCAAAGGGTTGAGTAGTGGGCTGCAGACTTCTAGGTTAAAATAACAACAAGAAAGGGGGTTGGAAACTGAGGACTGGGATTGCCAAAACAGTTACTCTGCTGTGCAGGATTTCACTTGACATTGTTGGTATCCTGTCTTCAAAGTGCTCTTGGGCTCAGTACAGTGTCTTTTTTGTTTGTCTGTGGTGATCTCATGCTGCAGTGGCTCGGTTTCTTTAGGCAGAGCACTTGGAAATAGAGCCTGAAATGGAATTGTTAAAAATCAACTGCAAATTACATATTCAAGTTAGGTGCTTTTCTGGCAATTAAATACCCCTGAAAGGTCTGATTAATTTACAGATCATTAATTATCTGAATTACCTAACTAAATTTTCTTTTTTTATGCTGTCTCCAGAGCAGTTCCAAAGCACTTTTAAGGTTATTATTAAAAAACAAAATATTAGTATTGGAAGTTAGTGTGTTGAAAGGGAAGTTGAATAAACCTATCATTTAATCTACCCAATATTAGGTAAAGATGCCACCATAACCGGTTGTTATCATTTAATTATATGTGAGATGATAAAATAATCCTAGAATATTTTGATTGGGTTTCTGTCACCTGTAAGGTATTTTGTCCTTGAATTAAGTTTCCACTAATAGGGTTTATTCTTAACTGTTTTTGGTGCTGGAACAGAAGTCCCAGCTAAGGGACACTGAGTTAGCATTGGTGTAAAATGTCTGCTGCTTGATACTTTTTAACCTCCTCACAAGACATATCTCACCAATTAACTATTTGTAAAAGCCTTTCAAGTAGTTTTTAGTAGGTTTTTTTCCTAGAGTATTAGCTAATATTATTTTGATAGGAAGCTTAAGGCATATTTATATCTCACCTTTATTTTGTTCCTCTTATTACAACAATTTAGTTGCTTTTATGTTTTTATTTCTTATTTTCCATTTTGAGTCGTGGTGAGCAACTCTAGAACTATTACCCCTGTCCCTAGTAAGGGACATATATATTTTAGACCTGCATAACCCATTCTTCTTTTTTAAATCACTTTTTGTAGGGCTTTAATGTGCTGCAGTGTGTTTTGGGTGTTACCCTGGACATCAGTGTTCTGGCTGTTTGTGTCACTGCAGCTGTACCACTAATGCAGAATTAAATGGTGCAGAAATGATGAATGGCTGCAATGATACTTCTTTCTGATCCCATGGCAAATCCTCTAGAGCTTGGCTTTTGTTTATTCTTTATTTTGAAGGTGGAAACTATGTGATAAGTGCATCCTCCTGGCGGGAGGGACAAAAGCTGGTAAAAAAGATCCTGGGTCCAGCTCCCAGAATAGAACAGGACAGGAGAGCTGTATCCAGTGACAGAACAGGCCGAGAGAGAGCTGCCAAGTCTGGTAGGTAGTTCTTTTATCAATGGACTTACTTCATTTTACTTTATTACAGAACTCTGCATGTCTGCAGACTAGAATTCTATCTAATTCTGAGGTAGAATGTTCTGAGATAGAAGTTTCTTATCAAAATTACTCCTATTTTTAACCTAGAATTTGAGGGAGGTGGGGGGAAATTTTGCTCACAGCCATGGTTGGGGTGCATAACCTCTGTTCTTGGGTGCAATATGGACTTTTTTTGGTGTCATGGTCCCTGCACATGGGACTTGAGGGGTAGTATGTGCTGCAAGGGTGCTTGGGGTATCTGGAAAAGATGAGATATAGGCTGCAACCAAAAAAATGGACCACCTGCAATCTGTCTTTGCCTCTTGAAGCCAGTGGGGAAAGGAATGGCTAGCAGTGGTCCACAGGCCAGATGAATTTTTCAGGTGTGCTGTACATAATCCATAAGCTGTGATTGAGCATCCCAGTTTAACAGGAGATGTGGTTCTTCCAGATGCAGTTTAATGTCATCCATGTGCATCATAAATATTTATTGATTCCTCCACCAGCCTTTTTCAGAATTTATCCAGAATCTCAGGCAGGACAAATAAGGCATGCTGGGAACTGCTGTGCTTCTTATGCCTGTGAGGTGGTGAGGCTGGTGAGATAGAAAGGGTGTGGGCTCAGTCTGAGCAGGGGCTGCCACATTCAGGCTGTTGACACCAGAGGAAGCAAAGACATGTTTACTGTGAGATCTGCACTCCTCCCTCATCCTTGTTTTTGCAGCTGTTTCCCAAATTTGATTGTTACCTGACATTTGACATCTCATTCTTTAGCAGGCTGCATTGGAAGGACAGGTTCTGATTCTAGATTGGATGTTACCCGTAAAAGCTCTTCAAGAAGTTCTGAAAGGTCAAGAAGTAAAGTACGGTCTGAGACCAATGTGAGAACACTGGAAGCTGCTCTTCCAGGTGATAACCAAGAAGATCATGCCTCTGTAAACAAGGATTTCCTGCCCGTGGAGATACGTGGAATTCTTGATGACCTGCAGTTGGATTCCATGAGTACAAAGCAAGAGACAGATGTGGAAAAACAGAATCAGAAATGTGTTTTGCCTACTCAAACTCAGAGGAGCCACAGCCCGACCAAAAGGAAACCGGACAAGGTAGCGGCCGGTGAGGAGCCTCAGGTGATCTCTAAGAAACGCCACTATGACAGTGATGAGGTTCGGCAGTACATCATCAGGCAGCAGGAGGAGAGGAAGAAGAAGCAGAATGAAGAGAAGAAAGCACAAAAGGAGGCAACAGAGCAGAAGAACAAAAGGCTCCAAGAGCTCTACAGAAAGCAGAAGGAGGCTGTTACTAAAGTGAAGAATGTGCCTCCTCCTGAGCCTTCAGCAGCCAAACGGTTACAGGAAACCTATTCCAAATTCTTGCTGGAACGAACACTTTTAGAAGAGCCACCTCAGCTGCCTACGGTGCAGGAAACACAGGTACAGCTGATTCACTAACTTAAGGTCTTGCAGTTGTTTGCAGGAACAGGAGCTCGTATGTTTAGGGAGGTTGTGCCTTGTGCTGTTCTGATAGTTATCAGTTAAGAAAAAAGAGCAAATCAAAATGTATAGCTTTGCTTAAACAGAGTGATTTCAATGTGCAGCCTCTTTGCCAGTGGCTGCTTTTTGGCCCAGCAAGGCCTGCTAGAAAGTTGACTGAAAATCATCTTTCTATTTTAAAGAGAAGCTGAATTCTGGATATTAGCTTTTCAATTGTAATGAGGCAAGAGCTCCTAAACTCTGACATACTTTAGAAAATGCATTTTTCTGGTTGTCTTCATCTCTAGCCCAGACCTGGTTATCAACCATCTGGGGAATCTGACAAAGAAAACAAGGCTCAAGAGCGTCCTCCGAGTGCATCTTCTAGCAGTGACATGTCCCTTTCAGAACCACAGCTGCCGCTTCTGAGGTGAGCAGATGGGGCCTTGGGGGAGAGAGGAAAGTGCTCCTGCTTTCATCTCTGAGAGGAGAAAATAGCCTTGGCTCTTGAGTTCCTGTTCCAGTGAGAGTGATTGTCTTTACATCAGTTACAGCATTTTCCTCACAGTAAAGAGGAAACTGATGCAGGAAACCATATGAAAATTTTGGCTATGGCTGATTTGCCAGTGTGCAAGTGAAGTGAATAGTGGTTGCTGATAATGTTTTGTTGACGTCAGTGGGATGTGTATTTCATATTGGGACACTCTTATTTCCTCTGCCATTGCCATTGGGCAAAATCACATGAATGTATTTGTTGATTTTTCTTACTTGATTTGCACTGTGTTGCTGTTTGATCTATTGTCTTGGATTCAGCATTAGTTACTCTCTATGAAGTACCAAACACCTCAGCTTCTGCTTGGAACTAGCCTTTGCCTCTTTCTTTTCAAGCAGCTTTCCCAGTTTTGAATTGTTCAGTGTATTATCAAAGTTTTCTTAGTGCAAGTCAAGATGCCTGACCAAACACTTAGATGTAAGGAACTAAAAATCCTGAAGTTTCTTGGATATCCTTAATATCCTATTGTGCAACTGTCTTCATTTTAAACTACATAATGAATGTCTGCTTCTTAAATGTATACTTGCTTCAGAATGTGTACTCTGACTTAGTAAGTGCAATGAGACCTGTCTCCCTTCTAGAAAAGTTGAAGGAAGCTCACTGGGAATGCCATGTACTACTGTGTATAGAACAAAAACCTAAACCCTATGGTAAATGCTGTTATTGTAACATCATAAAGAAAAGATGTAATTGCTAATAGTAGAGGAGAGGTGAGACTCACAGGACTGCATAAGCTATTCACAGACCCTCATAGTCATCAGAGAATAAGTTTTTTTGGGGAACTTTTGGGGTGTTCTGGACATGGGCAGGTAATACTGAAAAAAAATTTCTCCTTTTTGGAGTCAGGAAGTTTTTGGACAAGACTGCTGACAGTGAAAAACCTCAGCTTGTTACAACCCTGAAATAAAGAGCACACCATCAATGGCATTTCAGATTTGGGAGGTGCTGTGTTGTTTGGTTTGTTGGTTTTTTTACTAAATAACATTGTGTTTACTGTCCCATTCCCTGCCCCTCTGATTCCACCGAAAAGTATTTTGTCCTGAAATTAAATCTGTGGCAATAATGCTTTAATCTGAGACATCAATACTTGTGTAAATCATCAACTAAATGTTGACTTTTCATTTCAGGAGCGACCTGATGGAGCCTCCATGGGTACAGCCAGACAGGTTGAGCCCAAGAGTCCAGCTCCCCCACCCACAAGCTCTCTTGGGCTCAAGTGGAGGTCCTTGTTCCCAGCACTGGAGTTTGGAGCAGATGGACCTTCTGTCAAAGGAGTGTGATGCGATGTTGGCAGGCAGGAGGAGCCATTCTGCCCCCGTGGGGTCCCTGATGCCTCAGTTGTACCTGAATTCATCTGCTGCACAGGAAAACCTCTTGGTAAAACCTTCTGCCAGCCAGTATAAGAGCAAATTAGATCGCCTTGAAGCTTTGAAAGCTACAGCTGCTTCCCTTTCTAGCAGGATTGAAACTGAAGCCAAAAAGTTGGCTGGTGCTGGTATCAACTATGGAGCCACGTGGAACTCAGAATTTGTGCAAGAAAACCAGGATGAGGGACGGTGGGCAAAGGCTGTGAGTCCTCCTGTGAGGGAGGAAAACGAAAATACTTTTTCAGCCAGAATTCAAAGGATGTTGGGTGCCTGTGTGTCTCATACAGCCTTTGATGACAGCCTTCCTGGGGTAGGCAACCTTAGTGAGTTTAAAAAACTCCCTGAGACCATCAGACCAATTACTGATGTAATCAGCCTTGGATTGAGGTCTCCTGCTGCCAACAGGCATGAAGGGATCCTGGGACATTTATCCAAGAGGCAGATGGACTCCCCAGGGCGCGAGAACCAGGCATATCCTCTGAGCAAAGCCGTTACTCCTCACGAGTCCAGCATTGACTCCATCAGCGAAGGGCCTCTCCTGAGTGATGAAAACCTCTCAGAAGAGGAAGGAGACCAGCACAAGCAGCTGCCACTGAAGATGTTGGAGACATTAAAAGAGAAGGACTTTTGCATTCGGGAGAGAAATGCTTTTGAGCCCATAAAGGAGTTTCAGAAAGCAGCTGAGAGGTACTCCCCACTTTTCACTCAGACAAGTGACGCACACAGCAAGGGGCCCTGGGAGGAGCTGGCCAAGGGAAGTCCCCACAGTGTCATCAACATCTTTGCAAAGAATTACCAACTTCATGGAAAAGGTAAAAATGGAAACATTTCTCGAAGTTCTTGTGAATTTTCGCAGTCCCATTGCTCCTTGCTCTTCATACTTCACAGATTGTGCTTTCAGAGTTCTCAAATATGAATCTATGTAAGACATGATTTACAACTGTCTCATGCAGGATGCTTTTTTATTTTCACTTTTTGTACAAATTTATTCCTCTTTTTGTTAGTACTTTGTCTCTGCCCTGGAGCTCCTCATTCTGAGGAGGAATGTTTTCTGAGAAGTTGATTTCTATCTTGTGTTTTTTCTCAATTATTTTTACCTTCATATTATTTTCTTTAAAATGATTGCATGAAATTTTCCACAGATGACTCGACTCTAAAGCACTGTGCTCTTCAGGAATGTTTTGGTTGGAGTATGTTAATGAAGTAAAGAACTCAATAATTTACAAAAAGAGAAGGACTGTGCTTGTTATGTTGTGTTAAAACTGCCATGGCACTGCTGTTCTCCTGATGCTTTTTTGTTTGAAAGGAAGTCACTGTAACTCATGGTTGGGGGCATTTAAATTCCTATTACCTATTTGATGTATGTGTTTGTTATAATTTTTGTCCTCTCCCTTCTCTCTCCACACCTCAGTGTTTGAAGAAAGGCTGACCGATGGCTCTGCCCCCCTGCGCCCTCTGCTCCCTGCCATGAGCCCTCCAGAGAGCGTGGCTTCTTACGAGGATGACTTTGCCTCATCGCAGGGGAGCAGCACTTTAACAGACAAGAAGATTTCACGTGACCTCAGGTAACTCTGTTAGACTTCCTAGAAAAATAAAAGTGCAGAATTCGAGAGAAAATAGTTAATACAAGATTTGGTTCGTAATATGCTGGATATCTTTTCTGCTGTGCTGTACTATACTAGTTGAAATGATGAAGTACTTTCTTAGGACCTTGCAGTTAATAAAACAGCCAACATAGTTCAGATGGAGTCAAGTGTTCCTGTTCCAGAGTTCAGTATTCTTGTTCTCTGTCTAATTTTTGCTGTTCTTTAGCCTGGACAGGTAGCTTTAGACAAGATTTTTTTCCTTTTTAGTCTATTGAAAATTAGTTCTCTGATATGTGTGGCTGCAGTAATGCTCAGTTGGGTAGTCTTGTAATTCAGAAAAATAGAAAAGCTATTTTAAGTCTGAAAATGCCTTCAGTACTTCAAAACTTTGTGGTTAATCTGTAATTGCTTTCAGGAAGCATTTGTCAGTGCTTACTTAGTAATGGATACATAAACTGTCTGTAAGAGTTTTTAAAAGCTTTTGTTCAGATTAAAATTTGAAGACTCTAGATCCTAGACTCTCCATGTTTACTACAAGGCTTCCTGAATTTTCCAAGACCCTCTTTTTTGTAATGAGCTATATTTATATCTTTTGGGCACCTTGGGGGAGGCCACAAGTGTGTTTGTACCAGTGATACTTCAGAATAAAAGAAGTTAAATGGCACTTTGCACTCTGAAAATTATTCTTTCTGATTAAAACTTCTTTCTTCTGCTGGTATTATTTAGTGTATGATGATGCATTGGCATCTCTTTTTTGCAAGTCTTTTTTAATCCTTTATTGAAAATTGCTCTTATTTCTGGCAGCTGACATCTGTATGCCCAGAGATTATCTGAAAGGCAGTCACATTTTGAGTCATTCTTACGTTGTTCAGATTTGCAGTCAAATAGCTCTTAAGAGTTAAAATTGGAGAGGACAGTTGCTATCCATCTTTCAGTGTTCCATATTATTGGAAGCATGTTCCAGTGTGTTCAATATCATATCAAACTTGCCAATGCCTTAGCTGTCATAGTTTTTAATCTCAAAACCAATGCTTTTCTAGATGAGCTGAGTAGTGCAGTTTAGTCATCTGTCTCAAATTCAAAGTGTGGTGTGTAACATGGGAGCTGGAGGTCCTTAATCACCACCAGTGTGCTCCTTTCTAGCGTTGGTGGCAGCAGTAATTCAAGCATTCAGGAAGAAATTCCCAGTAGGAAGTCTCCCCTTGAGCCTCGCTCTGTGGATCTCGGTTCTCAGCACTCGTCTGCACCCCGCTCTGCAGCATCTTCCCGCTCATCTGCTTCCTCCAAAAAGAGGGGCAAAAAGGAAAGTAAGTGCAATACTTGGCTGTGGAGGATCCTTTTGTATTAAGGCTTTTCTTGTTAGGAAAATTGCAGTACTACATACCTGGAAACTGTAATCTAATACTGATAGAATGATTGATTTATTCCTCCAGTGATTCCTTCTTAGATTCTTTTCGACTTTGGTTATTCTCTAACCTTAAAATACAGTCATTTAAAGTTGAATAAGCAAGAGGTTGTTAACAGCATTGAAAAGTTTGCTAAACCAGCCTTCTGATAAATAAGTTAAATTATTGTTGTGTGGGAACTAACCTTAGATTCTATACTGGGAAAATGCCAATAGGCTTCTGAGTTAGGGTTATGTTTGTGAAGGTGACAACAATTTTACCTGAATGCCTTGTCTTTAGATCACAGTTAGTTTTCACCAGGGCACAAATTAATAAATACATTGGTTTTGAGCCCATAAAGGTACATAACAAAAGCATGAAGAAACTTGAGGCTTGGTGCACCCATAGTATATAAGCAGTGGATAAAAAAAAGCTAGGTTTTAAGCCAATAGAAACATGAGAAAAACAGGATTAGGTATTCTAAATTATCTCTCTTGCTGTTTTTTTAAAGTTCTTTACCTTTCCCCCAAAAAGCTAGCTGTGTTCTGATTATTAGTAGCAAAGAATCAAATATGTGTTTTCCTTATTTAAACTGATGGTGTGCTGAAATGAAAGCTGAGTGACAGTTTTGGCAGTGAACACAATATATAGAAGAGCTTCATTGCCAGTTCTACATTTCTTACTTGTTGGATCTATAGACTTCTAACTCAGAGGCTGCTTTTATCAGGGAAAAACTTCTCATTTCATTGTTTTGGGGCTTGTGATGCTGAGGTATTCACATGTAGAACCAAATAAACTTTTGACACTGTTGTTGCTTCTTAGGGTTGGATGCTTTCAATGGAAGCTCTCACCACTTTTCTGTGGAAGAAGATAAAATACTGTCTGAATTAGAGAGGGGATCCCAGCAGGCTAAGAAATCCTTATTGAGTAGCAGAATTTCTAATAAAGAGCATGAGCAGAACCCAGATACAGACAGCACTCTGGAAAACTTGTCTGGACACTCCCTGATGAGGTAACAGGAATGTTATGAGACTTTATGCAAATATAATGATGCTTGGTAATGTTACTGGCTGTGTCTTTGGATATGCAAAAGGGAAGTAACAGAACTGGCCAAATGTTAGTAGGATGTGCATGCAGAAAAGATTTCTTCCCTGTACTTTAAATATGAAACCAGGTGTCCTGTCATGTTCGGTACCTTAAGCACTGAAGTATAGTTTTTGTTTCCCTCATCTAGAAAAGGTCATTTAGGAATGTGTCAAGGTTTATTCAACCTGTGCAGTCACCTTTCTTTTTTCAGTAGATACACAGACAATTT
Source organism: Onychostruthus taczanowskii (assembly GCF_017590055.1). Classification (NCBI taxonomy): domain Eukaryota; kingdom Metazoa; phylum Chordata; class Aves; order Passeriformes; family Passeridae; genus Onychostruthus; species Onychostruthus taczanowskii. The sequence continues at coordinate 1,956,938 of NW_024504012.1, forward strand.
TGGCTGTACTTGTGTTCAGCCAATACTCACAAAGCCTATCCAGCTCTCTGAGGTGATGCCTTTTGAGTGATGAAGCCATTCCTGGAAGAGTGTATTAAAAAAAAGAAAGAAACACATGCTTTCTGTTGCAACCTCTTTTTGTCTAGCTAAAAATGCAGTTTTTCTGCTAATTGTCCAATGAAGGTGGTTCTGAAACACTTGGTTTTCACTGCACTTTTTTCTAAAAAGCATCAAACAATTTGAGTGATCTCTCATTCTGCCTTGGTTTAGAGCAGTTCTGAGGTATTGGCTTCTATTGGTGACTGTTGCTGACATCCAGGATTGGGTTTGAAAGGTCCTTTGACCTTCTAAGATGTGCCAAGTAAAACAGAATGTCTTCCCAAAGGATTTAAACAGCCACTGTTAATCCTCTTCAACCTAATAAAATTGAAATAGTAAATTTAAGAAGCATCTCTATAATTTTCTTTGTTTTAAAAAGGAATGTCTTTTCTCAAAAAGTGTTACCATAGTATCTTAACAATTGTTCAAGTCAAGTTTTGGTCTCCATTGCATTTTAGGAGAGAGCTCAAGACTCAAGACAGTGTCTTGTCACAATCAGTTGCATCCATGTGCTGATAGTAAACTGTTCACTTTTTAAAATACAGGTGCAGATGATTGCATCCTGACTTTCTCATGCCAGGCTCCTAACAGGAGGCACTGAAACTGCTTGTCTGGTCATGTAGAACATGAAGATACTCTGTTAATTTTTTTTTTAATTAATGTTTTTGTTTGTGTATGTGCTAACTACGCTTAATAATTGGGGAAAAATAGGGTGCTCTAGAAATTTAACTCTGAATTGGGATTTAGGGACAAAACCCATCTTGTGAGGCCATTTCCTGAAGGTAGACTGGGCCTGTGCAAGCTGAACAGACTGTGCCCTTTGCATGGATCTGTTTGTGTGTAGGAATGGAAGAACAAGGCTCTTCCTTTATTTTGTCAAATGGCTGGACTAGGAGAATTATTGACTTCTTTTGGTTTTTGTTTCTGTAAGTTTCTCAGACAAAGGGAGACCCCAGAAGACACCAACTTCTTCCCCGTCTTCTGGCTCCCAGAAAATGTTGCAGTTGGATTCTGCAGGCAATACAGCAGAAAGAGTCAAGTCACCTGCTGGCTTTTCTGGAGGTGCAGCCCCAGGGCTGAAGCCAAACGTGGCCTTCCCTGACGCGGGCCTGGGAACCGGCAGGCCTGCAGCAGGAGCAGCCTCAACGAGCGGTGAGTATTTGTAAAAACCATGCTGCTGCCAGAGCAGCTACGGCATTTCTCCTTGAGTTTTTGGTGTGGGACGCTGAGGGCGTGAGGGTGAGCAGTGTTTGTTGCCCTGCAGGGTGCATGCGCTTCTCCCCCGCGGGGCTGCAGCACCGTCTGTCAGCGGAGCTGAGCTACCTGAGCGCTCTCGAGGAGTCCGTGCGGCAGCTCTCGGATCTGGAGCGGGTACGAGGCATTTCCCTCGCCCAGCAGGAGAGTGTTTCTTTGGCTCAGATTCTCAAGGTAATGGGGAAATACGTCTTAACCTTTCTCTTTTTTTCTTCTGTTGTTTGTTTGCAAAAAAATTAATCAAGTTAGGGCAAGTTAAGGTTTTGTTAGCAGTGCAGAAAAATCGTAATGGCATGATGGGGCATCTCTGATAATGGCCATTTTTTAGGATGAATGTCTGTTATCTTTCTTATTTTAAGGCGACACCAAGGAAGTAGCTGTTGCTGACTCTCCGTGTTGTGAGACATGAGGCTTGACTCCATTTCAGAACGCTGATTTATTATGTTAAATATTATATTAAAATACTACATTAAGACTATACTAAAAGAACAGAGAGATCAGAAGGCTACAACAAGAACAGAACAGAATAACAAAATCCTGTGACTGCTCACAGCCTTGGCACAGGTGGCTATGATTGGTCATCAATGGAAAACAATCCACATGGACCAATCACGGATGCACCTGTTGCATTCCACAGCAGCAGATAGTAATTGTTTACATTTCTCTCCTGAGTCTGCTCAGCTTCTCAGGAGAGGAAAAATCCCAGCAAAGGATTTTTTATAATATCATGGCTACAAGTAGCTACTCTGGAATATGTGTTGCTAAGATACTCTTAGCTGGAATCACTGTTTTGGTTGTATTCCTTGTTTTGGTTGTGTTCCTCAGATAAAAGCACGATTGTTTCCTTTTATTGATGTTGAGTTCCAGTGCCATGCAGTGTAGTTGTTTGGGCTGGATGATTTTGTTTTATTCCACAAATACAATATTTTTAGCTGAAGTTTCCTTATGTTGACAAGATTGTTTATTCTAGTTTGTTGAATTAATTGATCACCTAAACTCCTGCACTGTGGTAGAAGAGTATGGGGAATGTGCATTACCTCAGAAAGAAAGAGGGTCAGTGGGTTAAAAACTCTGTTTCAGCAGAAGAGACACCCCCAGCAGAGTAGATCCAGGTCTTTAAGAAGGTAGTTGAAACCAGTGGCTGAAGCAAATCACATCTTTACGTTTAACTTGCATGGTTAAAACTTGTTTTCCTGATCTGTAGGCACAACAGCAGCGCCATGAGCGGGACTTGGCTCTTTGGAAAATCAAGGCTGAACAAGAAGCTCTAGAATGTCAGAGACAACTGGAAGAGGCAAGGCAGAAGGCAGCTCAGGTAAGGCTGCCGTTCAAAAATACAGAGTGTGTGAGAGGCAAAATGTTGTAAATAAATCCATGCCTACAGGTATTCTTAATTTGAACCTGTGAACCTATGGAAGTGCCAAAGGGTTTAATACAGCTAAAAGAAACTCTCAAGGGCCTGTTTCAAACTTTTTTCTGCCAGATTTTGAGAAATAAATCTATAGTTACTATAGCCAGGCCATTTTGAAGAACTGAACTGTGTTTTCTGCCTAGGTCCATGCAGAGTCACTGCAGCAGCTGGTGCAGTCACGGCAGGAGGCTGGGCAGGAGCCCCCGTGCAAGGCTGCAGCCAAACAGGCAGAACCTGCCCTGCTCTCTACAGATGCAACTCACCAGCTCCGTGAGGTGAGGCCACAGGGGGAGAAAAAAGCTATTTTACTGCTGTGAATACTTTTTTGCCTTTTAAGTTATTTTTTGTTTGGTGTCATTCCTGGTACAACTTCTTCACTTTCATAACATGACAGATGATAGGACTTCAAAGGAGCTGCTCTGGCATCGTTAGTTAGAAGTCAATCAGCAGCCTTAAATCCCTGTTCCATATTCTTAAGATCTTCCAGTCAATGAACTGTTAAGAAGTTTGTTCTTCCAGGACAGATTGATGACAGTGAATATAGCATCTTCAGTTTGTAAGAGTTGGTCTCCATCAAGAATTGATCCTGTCTCTGTTTCATGTGCAAATTAAATTAGAAAAGCAGAGAATTGCAATTTTGCTTACTGCTGAAGGTAGAACAACAACAAATAAAATTAAAAAAAAAAAAGGAGAAGGGAGAATCTTCAGCAAAACTCTTGACTTGGTGCAGAGTTTGAAGTTTCCTTGTTTTGAATCTCTTTGTTTTTCTTCTGCTATACAGAATATTTATTAGTTTTCAGGGGTTTATATCAGTTTATCAGTTTTTATACTTCTTGTTTCCAGTATGTAGCAGCTGCTTCAAACATGGATAAGGAACACAGTAACCAAGAAATGCTCTTAGTCCATCACAGTTTAGAAACCACTGTGACTGTGGGTCAGTATTATGGGATGGAGTGCAACAGGCTGATGAGTGTGAGCAGAACTGTTTCTTCACAGCTCGTGCATATGTTGGTGCTCGCCAAGGCTGGTTTTATGATGAGTAATGGAATTGTAGAATAATACTGATGTACTTGTTCTGGGCTCTGCCAAATATGTGAAGTTTAAATAATTTTTGAGTAGACAAAATTGGGTTAAAGGAGCACAAAAGCTCAGACACCTCAAATAGATGCAGCGTATTGGTCATTGAGAGTAGATAGTGAAGTCTTGGATAAAAACAAGGAAACATTTGTAGTTTTCAGAGCTGAAGTGGGTGGAAATCAGTTGAGAAACAATGGAGAAGAAACAGGGAAGACAGCTTTTATTTGGTGTAGGGTTTTAACCTCTTCAGGTTTTGATTGGAGTTTGAAGTCTGAGCATAAGAGGTGCTGGTGGAGAGGCTGATGGGGATGACCTGGTCACTGATGCTGGATCAGCAGAGTAGCCTTTCCATCTCTGTTCACAAGTGACTCCAGGTACTCAGTTGAACAGCCATTTGTTTTAATTGGAATGCAGCAGTGGAAACATCTGTCACCAATGTGCTGGGAATATTTTTGAATGTACAGTGTAATTTATTATGTGTAAAGGAATGAAGTATGGAGGAACGTGTATTCACAGAGCCATATGCACCTTTACCACCAGAAGTGACATGTATTGTTACAAACCATTGTAACCCCACATCTTACACAGCTGTTATAGATCACTAAATTGCCTGCCAGAATGATTATTCTCTCTTCCAGAAGCATTTTGATGCTGATAAGCTCACTGTGTTGCCATGTTTTTGCTGTACTCAGATGACAGAGTTAGCACGGGACACTGTCAGTGCCCCGGCTGCTCCAGGCTCCGCCTTGCTCGACCACCAGCGGCAGCACCATTCAGAGTTCATGAAGCAGCTGAGGACCCGAGCTGATACAAACAGGTTTGGCTCGATGTTTCACATCTTGGGAGTGGGGAAGTAAGGTTTGTTAGGTTTTGCTTTACCTATTCTTGCAGCAAATGTTAAGATGTCATAATGAGTGAGCATTAAAGATGAACTTGGATTCCGTCTTTATGCCCTTAATAGTGTACACACACCAAAGGTGACATTAACTGGTTCTGTGAAACTCTACATAATAAGAGTAGAAAAAGATAATCTAAATGTTTTGTGGGATGATTTAACCTAGTTTAAGCTTTAGAAAATCTTTCAGCAGAAATTTTAGCTGTTACTACTTCTAGTAAAGTGATGAAAGCTCATGAAAATTGTATTACTCCTGTGTTTAAGACAATGCAAATTTACCCTAAATGCTTCTCATTTCCAGGAAATGTGAGTCTGGTGCCATACCACAAGGTAAAGAGGAGACAGGTGACTCAAAACAGATGTACTCACCAATGTTTGATAGTTACTCTGAGTCCTCGAGGTCAAAGGTTCATGATCAGAGGTAAGAAGCTTTTTGTGTCCTGTTCACTTACCTGATCTAGTTAGATCCCGTGAAATTTCTCACAGCCCTTCTCTGATCTTGAACTGGAAAAATGTTGTCCTCTGTAGTTCTCCTAACTTCTAAAACAGAATTTCTAACTTAGTCATTCTTCTAAAATCTGAAAGAAAATTTGTTTGCTTTTGTTTATCATCACTACTACTGCCAGGTAAAGGATGTGCATACCTTCAGACCACATGGATTTTAAATTGGAATAAAACCAACAATCAGTAGTTTGATGAAACTTGGAATTTTAAAGTAGCCAAACTGCATTTTGAAACCGAAACCAAACCCTCTGCATGTTGTTTATTGTTGTGATGTTAATCATGGTGTGTACAGTAGTAATGTAACATAAGTATTTTGAAATATGCAAAGTATTTTTAAAAACATAATCTCTGGATAACACAGTAGTACCAGCAGCCGCCAGGAGAGCCCTTCAGTTCCATCCTCTAAGGAGAATGAGAAAAAACTTTCCCGTCATGAGAAGACAGCCAGCAGTATTGAAGAGCAGGCTCAGACTGCTGCAGATGATTCCTTGCCCAGTGACAGTGTTTTGTCCCTGCCAGATGAAAAAGGTTGGCTCTGCTGCTGGTGTGTGATGGGTCTGAAGGTGGGGAGGGGGGAGGGAGGGAGGGTGGTGCTGTTTCAGAATGAATTTCTGAAATAAATGAGGGAAATTGTGTGAAGAAAGCTGAGTCCCAAGTGAATTGTAGTCTCTTAAGAGGTAACACAGAATGGCACAGTGAGATGGGAGCCTTTGATACTCTGCTTTGTTAGCTTAGCCACATGCTCATGTGCTGAACCTATAGGCACAGCAAATATTTCAGCGACTCCAGATGTTTATACCTGTATACACAAATCTGTTAGGTCTCTCAAAGCTGGATAATAGATGTTTTCTAACTCAAAATCACTGTTTGCTAAACACCCATTTTTCAACATTAGTTACCTCCCTGTCTTTCTGACCCCCCTAAAATTAGTGAGATGAGACAGGCTAAAATTGCATTCATGGTGCAAGACTGAGTGGAAAGCAGCTTCCCTGATTTCTCCCTCAGATTCTGCTTCCGTTGCAACAGAGTATTCCCTGAAATTTGATGAGTCCATGACAGAGGATGAGATTGAAGAAAAATCTTTTCGGTCTTTGCTGCCCTCTGAGAGTCATCGCAGAAATAATCTGGAGAAGAAGCGGGGCAGTCGTGATGATTCTGATGAGGAGGTGTCCCCAGACAAAACAGCTCTGTCATCTATCAAGGTAGATGAGGCAATCATATTTAAGTTAAATTAAATTAACTGAGCTGACATGGTTAAGCTGATAAGCTTCAAGTGAGCTGAGCTTGCAGGGTTGAGGATTCTTTTCCTCCCCGTGGTTCTCTGAGCATCTCAAAACAGGGATGTGTGAATCATGCTGTATGTCACTGTTGTTCAAGTGTGATGACTTATGAAACAATCCATCCAGGCCTTTACCTTGTGGCTTAGGAGGAGTGACTTTTTGAGGTAGGTTCTGAAAGTGGATTAAGTCCTCCAACTATACTAACACAGAGCTAGGAAATACAAGAGGTTGCTTCATCTCTCTGGCCAAAGTGGGGACCTCCCAAAACTGTCACACAGGGCAAAAATAGCTGGTCTGCACAGAGCTCAGAGAAAAAACAGCTTCCCTTCCTGCATCTGTTTTTGTGTATCTGTGTATATACACACACAGACATGCACTTTGTAATTGAAAAAAAACCATAGCATTTCTTGGGTTTTGTGCCAACTTTGTCTTCTAGGAGCTAAGCATGCCGTTCTCAGGGGGGCAAGACAGTTTCTCCAAGTTTACCATGGAGATGGTAAGACAGTACATGAAGGAGGAGGAAATGCGAGCAGCTCACCAGTCCTCACTCCTCCGGCTCCGGGAGAAGGCTCTCAAAGAGAAGACCAAGGCTGAGCTGGCATGGCTGGAACACCAGAAAAAGTAAGGCAGCTCTGAATATGCATAACTGCTGACTGACCTTTCCTTCTACTTTTCAAGGTTTTGTTTCCACCTTACCGCTCCCTTATTAAGTATTAATGGTTGAACTAATCTTCTGGCATCAGTATTCTGTACAGTTGTTACTGGGACTTGAGAAGAACAGGACCCAGTTTATAAACATGCTTTGATATTTACATTGAATGGGGCTTGATAGAGAATTTCACTGAAAGAGTGAAATTCTGGAAGAGCAGGTGTTTGTTGTCAGTTGGAGAAGGTAGTTGCCAACCATTCCTGTACACATCTTAATTCAGGAAGATATAGAACTGTCAAATAGTTTGACCTTTCTTTGCCTGATGTGTATCTGAAATCATTTGAGTTGACTCAGGCCACATTTTGTGAATCTTGATACATGTTGTGCTTAGTGATTTGTTTCCAATCTAAGATATGCTTTGTCCTGAAATCCACTAGAAGTACCCACTTGATACTAGTAAACAGCAGTGGCCAGATTTAATCAGTACCATTGTTCAACAGACATTTTCTTACAATTTTTTGTTATTGTGGATTTGACAAAGGAGTATTAGGTAATGAGCCAAGTGCCCTTCCTTTTATGTTTCACAAATGGTGAGTGTGCTACCTCTGCAGAGCTTCTGTCCATTCTTGTGTGAGTTACCTGCACTGGCCTTTTTGCTGTGCCTGTCTGACCAAACTATGCAAAATATTCCACCATAGAGCATGCCAAGGATTAAGGTGTATACTCTTCTGCAGATTAGGAAAAATAAACTTATTTTGTTTCACTTTAAAGAGTAAAAGGCCTGTCGTGCACTTTTTTCATATTACTTTATTATTATTTATTATTATGAAGTAATTTTAGTACTTTATGTTTCTTTCTTTCAATCTGTTTGCAGGCATTTGCGAGACAAAGGAGAGGATGATAAGATGCCTCCAATTCGAAAGAGGCAGCGTGGTCTGCTGCTGAGATTACAGCAGGAAAAGGTAAGGAATGCCCTCTAGGAAAGTCCTGTTGAAAGCCATGTGTACCCACTAAAGCTTTCAGACACTGTAAATACAGGAATGGAGAACCAGCAGTATTTCTTACCTGTGAGTTTTAATTTGCATTTCAGTCATACTCAGCACGTTGTTCTCGAGGGTCCTTCTCTATCTGTGATCTCATGATTGGGACTCTGAAGTATTAATTGATCTCCAGTTCTTTGCTGCTGAAGTTCAGCCTAGTTCCTTCCCCATGTAACTGCAGTCGTGTCAAACCCATAGCAGGGGCACTGTGGCAGCTTTGAGTGTGTTCTTGAGAGAGGTCTGGCAGTGTTCTCATGCTGAATCTTTTACACCTAAAAGGCAGAAATCAAACGTCTCCAGGAGGCAAACAAGGCTGCTCGGAAGGAGAGGCAGCTCATCCTTAAACAGCAGGCGGAAATCGAGCGAATCCGTCACACTACGATGAAGCTGCAGGAAAAACTGAAGTCTGCAGGAGAAAACAAGCTGGTGAGTGTTCAGCACAGGACCTGGAATCTTCCCTCTTCACCATGCAGCTTCAGTGTTTATAGGAATGGAAGGATACTAGATTGGACCTATCACTTGGAAGTTTTGTCTGCCTGAAGTGACCTCACCCCTTTATCTCAGCAATTTATGTTTAATTTCTTTAGAGCATCATTGAAGGAAATGCCTTTGGAGAAGTTACAAAATGTTTTAAACATGCAGTAGATGGTGTTTGTTCATTCTCAAGGTGAACTAATGACTTTGGGAATGTGAGTTTTTTGATGCTTACATGTCTCAGGCTTTGATTTTTGTTTGATTATTCGTCATGCCCAAAGTACTAAATATAAGCACTAACCCCAAAACTTCCTACTGTGTGTGTTAGGGTAGTTATGCTAGGTTTATTGTATCTACTTTACAAGGAAGCAAAATGAAGTTTTGGTAACTGGCTGTCTCCTTACAAAACTTTGAGAAGACACAAGTTTAATAGTCGTACTGTAGAAAAGGTTGATTTCCTGTTTGGGTAACTGAATTCTGGTGGTTCGTTGCTTTTGGGGACTTTTTATGATTTTTTTGGTTGGTTGGTTGATTGGGGTTTTGGGGGGGGGGGGTTAGGTTTTGTTTTGTTGTTGGCTTTTTTTTTGTGGGTTTTGGTTGTTTTTTTTTTTTTGTTCTGGATACAGTTAGGGGAAGACTTAAATTATGGAGACTTAAATTATGTACTACAAGCTGTGTGTCAAAAATGAGGTTATGAAGTTAAATCTGCAAGTGGACAGACTTATCTGAAGCAGTATTTCATGTAATCTAGAGATTACAGGCTAAATTTACACAAATTAACACAATTTTTAAAGGATTTTGGAATAGTCTTGTAATACTTCTTTTTTATTTTAACCCTTTAATTGCAGGAGCTTCCCAGTGAGGATGACATCAAGCAGAGCAATGGTTCCAGCCCACTTCCAACTGATGCAGAAACACGCAGCCCTTCCCCAATCTCCATCTCCAGCAGTGAGACCAGCAGCATTATGCAGAAACTTAAAAAAATGCGCAGCAGAATGGATGAAAAGTAACTATATTTTTTTTTTCCTTTTAAAAAATTTTGCTATTTTAGTGGAACAAGTTGGTTTGGCCCAAATATGCACTAAAAATGTCCATCAAAAATATTGGTGGTGTTGATACCACACTTTGATCTGAATTGCCTGAAAAACAGCTGATTGGAAGCATGAATAAAACTATATTAATCCTTGGACATAATAATTTAAAGGCTGCAGTTCTTGCATGATTCAAACATTATGGCAGACCATGTGGTCAAGGTTTTATTAAAGAAGATTTGGTTTAATATTCTTTGTACTTGATAGAGTTGGTAAAAGCACACCAGCTTAAGAGATGTTGATGTTTGTAGGTACAAGGAATATGGACAGGTTGTGGCTTCACAGCACATCCTGTCAGAGTTTCTTTTGCAATGAGAGACCTGAAGTCAAATGGTCAAAATGGTGCCTGTACTTTGTATCTCCCCTTTAACCTTAAAGAGTGAAAAAATATAGGGAGTGAGATTCTGGAATTGCAGTGCACATTTTTGAGTTGAAATGTAACTTATAACAGCAATTATGTTATGCAAAAACTAGTAACTGAGTTTCAGAGCTGGCTCACAGAAAGACACTGAGGTTGTCAGGTATGTGATTTCTGTCTAATTATCCAGCTGCTGAATTTTAATTCTGATTGCATTGAAATCAGCTAGGATTAACTCTTTAATTATTAATGGATATTATATGTATGTGGCTGAGAATATATTTGGTTAACAGGGTGGAAGAATGTTGAAAATGTTTGTTAGGTTCTAGAGGAAATAACAAAATCTGTGTGCAGTTCCTGTGTCTGAAAACCTAAAATGAATCTCCTGATTTTGCCTGTGAAGTTGTTTTAGATAAAAAATTGTTTCTGCATCATTTTGGTATAGGAATTACTTTGTGTGCATGAAACATCCCAAACACTTTACCTGCTTGTGCTCATTACTTTGAAGCCCTAAATTCTTATTTCAGACTAATTGATTGAAAGTCTGGCTTCTGCCAGTTGCCACAAGAAACAGTCTTTGCTTAAACAATTCTTTTGAGCTTAGAAGCACGACAGTCACTGCATTCAGTCCGTGTGGGTGATCTTTGGAATGTGTTTTCTCTTGAGACTCCAAACGCAGCTGGATAAAACATCCCAAAGCAAGCAGTGCCATGTAAAGGCCAGCTGTCCTTGACTCCTTGGCAGCCTGTTTGCTTGCAATCAATTTGAGAAGCACATTTCCCACCTATGCATGTGTTTGATTATGATGAAAATAAAACCCAACAGCAGTAAGGGAGGCTTTGGTGTGAGTACAGAAAACTCAAAACCTGTTGTGTAGTTTCATGGCCTTTGTGTCTAGCCTGACTTGGTTGCTGTTTTATTCTGACTCCTCTGGTGGCATCTGTTAAACTGAACAGCCAAAATCACTGATAATTAAAAGTTTCTGAGGTGTCATATTTCTAAAACTAAACTCATGGCATTCCAAACTGTATGAAAACCACCCCGTTATCATAGTGGCAAATTCTCAAAGTATTTTTTGAGACTGGTAAATGACTTAAGATAGAGACTTGAAAAGTGTGTGTGTTGTAGGCCATGCTGACTTCTAGGGTTTCAAGAAAGTAATGTTTTTCTTCTGATTTTTTGGCTTTGTTTTTTTTTGGGTTTTTTGGTTTTTTTTTTTTGTTTTTTTTTGTTAAAAGGGGGTCTTTATCTTACTTTTTCCCCAAAAACAAACTCAACAAATTTCAAATGGTGATAAAAAAACCAATCTGCTGCTTAGGAAGTTTGAGATACAGTATTAGTATTAAAAGAAGTGACAAATATACTTGTGTATTCAAGACTTCCTTTGCTACTTTTTATCAGCGAGTGGCTTTGTCAGTATTGTTCTCGAAATTTATTTTTTCAAAGTACATTCATTTCTAAGCCACACTTAAAATTGCATAAAGACTTATGTATTACAAGGAATAGTTGCAGATATAAAGTATGTTCTACCTTTAAAGATATTTTAGTCATGATTTGATTATTATTTTATGTGGTTGGAAATATTGCTCACCTGGAGAATACTTTTCAGAAGCTGGATACCAGGATTTGAGATGGAACAATTACTTTAAGCAGAACAAGTGGAAATTGTGTGTGATCTGTGTGGTCATGTGTTTTGGGTTTTCTGGTTTTAAAAGTCTTGGATTGTTTTATATGTTAAAAGAAGGAAGTATTTTGTGTAAGCATAAATGATTCTCTAAAACTTGATTTCCCTCTTGTACAGTTTTTGCACACCTCTGGCAGGTGTTTTGGTAGTGATAGCAGTGCTTATTGATTGAAACACAGTGCTGACTTGGTATCTTTTTGTTAATGCCTTGATTTGTAAAGCACATAAAAATAGCAGGAAGATGTTTGGTTTGGGGTGTAATGGTAGCAAGCTGCCATTTGAGGGGAATCAGGGTGGAAAACCTGATTCAGGGTGGAAAAGGGCTCAAGGGAAGAAGCTGAATGAACAATATAAAGGAACTAGAGAAAAGAACTGGGAAAGCCTGCTATGCTGGATTTGCTGTACTCCACAGCAAGGTGGAAATCCTTTGGCTTCCTTACTTAGGAGGCAGCTTTAATATTTGTCTTGTGCTAAAAGGGGAATGAATGAATGAATAATTCTGTTTTTATTTTTACTGATGAGTCTGTGTAGCCTGCATGTGAACAGGAGCATGCTCTGTCAAAGAGAATTAACCACTTTCCCCTGGCTTTCCTTGCATATGCAGCATTAATGATAATCTGTGCAATAACAAATTAAATGCTTATTTTCATTTGCTTTTCCTTAGTGTGCTTCTTAGCTTGCATTGTAGTTGATAGAGCTAAATGGAGCATGGTATTTTTCTATAAATTTGATAATTCATTAGGAATTAGCTTAAAATGGTAATAATTTTAAGAAATACCATTTTAGGCAGAGCTGTAAATTATGTAGATTTTTTAATACAATAGGTATTACCTTTTTGCAGTTAATACTTCAATGAAATATATGAGTATTCTGAGATCAAGTCTGTACTTCATTTCAAAAAATCCCTATTAGCAGCTATAATGTGAATGGCAGGTGTATCCGGAACTATCCATGTTTTAAAAGTTAACTATTTAATCTATTTTTCTTTGCTCTTTCACTGGTGCTTACCTTACTTTAGAAATAATTTTACTGAGGTTTCGCCAGGTGAAGAAAATGTGTTTAAAGTTTCAGACCAGGAAATTGTTGATATTGCAAAACCAGCATGCTCTTTAATACCAACAACACACTCCTTTGAGAGAATAGCATGAGAAGGGTCAGGCTGAGATATGTTAACTGGTGCCTGTGGAAATCTGCATCAAAGTAATAAAACTCTCCAAAATTTAAAGAAAAATACAGCAGTGTGAAAGTAGCTTGTCTTTCATTAACAGAAAACCAAGTGTTGCAAGTGTATGTTCTATAACCTTCTGCATAACAGTGTACAGTTTTTGTACTGCAGATGTTGGGTATTAACTATACAATGTTAAATGCAATTAATTTTAAAGTTCTTTGCCAGATGCTATCCTTTTCTCATTCTTTCTGCCTTAATTGCTATCTTAGTTTTAAACTCTTCCTCCTTATTTTGTAGACACTGCTCTCCTGTTCACTACTTCTTCTCTGTCTTTACGTCTCACCACTGGGCCTCTCTCAGTGTCTGTTTTCCCAACCTCCACCCCAAATTCCAGCTGTATATCTACAACCAATTGGTCAGGTAACTGTATATTTCTCCAGTGATAGACTCTTTGATAGAGCATGCTCTGTTCAGTCCTAGAAAGTCCAGAGGTTCTTCAGCAGTGGACATGGTTGACACTTGCCTCACTGTTTGCAGATCTTTATCAGTGGCGTAGGCAGGGGGATCACTCCACCCTCAGCACGAGGCTGAGCAGTGCAGGTGATATGCTGGAGGGAAGGAATGCCATCCAGGGGGACCTGGACAAGCTTGAGGAGCGGGCCAGGGTGACCCTCATGAAGGTCCACAAGGCCCTGCACCTGGATGAGGACAATCCCCACTAGCAGTTCAGCCTGGGGAGCGAGTGGATTGAGAGCAGTTCTTCAGAGAAGGACTTGGAGATGCTGATGGACTAAAAAATGGGGTATGACTCTGTAGTGTGCACTTGCAGCCCAGAAAACCAACTCAGTTTTGGGCTGCATGGAAGAACAGCAGGTCAAGGGAGATGGTTCTGCCCCTCTACTTCCACTCTGGTGAGACCCCACCTGCAGTCTGGTGTCCAGCTCTGGGGTCTCCAGTATGAGAAGGACATGAACCTGTAGGACCAGGTCCAGAGGAAGCTACAAAAAAAAATGAAAGAGAGGGAGCACCTTCCCTATGAAGAAAGGCAGAGAAAGTTGGGCTTGTTCAGTGTGGAGAAGAGAAGGCTCCAGAGAGACCTTATTGTGCATATACAGTGAGGTTATAAGAAAAATTGAGACAGGCTTACCAGGGGCTGTAGTGATAGGGCAAGGGGTAATGGTTTTAGGCTGAGAGAGGCTAGATCTAGATTAAATATAAGGAAGAAGTTCTTTGCTGTGAGGTTGGTGAAGCACTGGAACAACAACCTGTCCCATCCCTGGAAATGTTCAGGTCAGCTGGAACTTTGAGCAGCCTGGTCTAGCAAAAGGAGTCCCTGCCTATGGTAAAGGGGTGAAACTAGATGATCTTTAATGCCCCTTCCAACCCAAACCATTGCAGGATTCTAATCTCCTATTCCTACTATGTTCTGAGTGGCAAACAGACAGTTCACTTTGCTCCCACTGTCTGGTTGCCACTTCAGAATAGCTGCTGAAACCTCATTGTTTGGGCTTATAGTCAATATACCTTAAAATATGCAAATACAGTTTAAAGCAGCAGATTAATACTACTATTTGCAATGCATGGATAAAATGTGTGATGTTAGCAACAGAGAAATAGACTTTGAAGTCATGCTGCTGTAATCTGAGTGCTGCTGCTTCCTCATTGCTCCCCCACATTTCCAGCTGCATAGATGCCAGATGTGCTTTTGCAATTTTTTTTTCTGCTTTTGAGGATAAATGTGTACGCTTGGTGTTGCAACTGGAACCCTCTAGACTGCAGTAAATATTAAGGCAATGCATCTGCTATTTTGTGGCTCTGGCCTTTAAAACCCCGGGGTTATGACAGGGTCTGCATCTTTGGCCATGCTGCTTTGATCCTCCTCTTCTCGTGGGCTTTTTGTTGGAATCTTCTTTCTCTTCTATCACTTCTGTTGACTTATCTTTCTTATTTAGTAGTTCTTCTGTGATAATTATTTTCATGGCAATTTCATAATTCTCCTCCTGCTTGTGGTCTTCTGGGTTAATTCATTTGACATCTGCTTTTAAGGAGTCCTGGTCTTTTGAATCCATTTATTTCAGCCTTTCTCTGCATTTTATTTCAACTTGACGTGCCTCTCTCAGGACCCAGTAAACTGCAAAACTTCCTGATGAAATCAAACAGTAGGTGAAGAAAGAAGAAAAAGTTGCTTTTTGCATTGAGGTCATTGTAATAATGACCTCTAAAACAAGTTCCACATGCATGATCTGCTGGTCTAATTGGAAGTGATGTGTGTGTGAGAGTAAGAGTGGATAGATCTGACAGTGCTGCTGAAAGACAGAACATTATCATGACTGTCCCTGTCATGTTTGTAATGCAATTGCTGTTGGTAGTTTGCTCTGTTAATGACACCAGGCTGTCAGTTTAGCACAAGTGTAGATGATTGATGTTCGTCTATAGGAAGTGATAAAATTATGCACAAAGTCATGGAATCTGTCAGCTTGAAGGTGGCAGATGTTCAGAGGTTCTGAGGTGCTTCTGTTTTTCACCTCCTCTTGTTTTGACCATCAGACAGAAAATTGTGAGCGTCTCTAACTGGCTTCTGAAACTTTTCTCTTCATGTCATAACTTGCTCCCTTTGTCTGAATCTGTCTTAGAGAAGGACTTATCTGAATCTCAACCTTTCTGATCAACTGCCAGCTCACTTTTCCAGGGAACAGAACAAACTGAGTGAGCAAATGAGAAATTTCCCTTAGCAGGCAAGACCTGCACATTAGTCACTTGGCCATTCCAGACTCTGTAAATAAAAGGGTTTTTTGAAACATGAGAGATTAAAAAGTACAAATGAGATTATTATCTGCTTTGCAGCTTAAAAACGTTGATGCTAAGTGCTTGGGATGGCTTGAAAATTATAAGGACAGTTGCAAAAACAAAGTATCACAAGTCTTTGAAGTCTGCCTTCTACAGCACCAAAACTTCTGTACCAATGGCAAACTCTCTCTAGCTGGCAAACTATGGACCTTCTACAGAGTGATTCTGTGACATCTTAAAACTTTCAGTGTAGTAGATTAATAGATTGACAGACACTCTTCTCTAGACTTGGCATGCCAGAGGAAGTGTGTGCAATTGATGTTAAACTTGCTTCCAATTTACTGTCTGAAGGGTTAAGTGCTATGGTTACTTCAGTGCTCAGAAATGAGACAGGAGCTGGCAGTGAGAACAAGTGTGTGCACACAAACCTATTCATACCTACCAAATCCTGTGAGAGTTTTG
Source organism: Onychostruthus taczanowskii (assembly GCF_017590055.1). Lineage (NCBI taxonomy): Eukaryota > Metazoa > Chordata > Aves > Passeriformes > Passeridae > Onychostruthus > Onychostruthus taczanowskii. The sequence goes on from NW_024504012.1 coordinate 1,973,171, forward strand.
TCAGTTCTAAGGTTTCATGGATCACTTAAGAGCTCTTTGTCAGAAAGAAAATATCTACGAATTTTCTGCATGAGCTTTAATTTTTATTTCTTCTTAAACTACCAGCCAGATACGTTAGTAGCTGGGAAGAAACATACTGGCATCATTATTCTCTTGATGCTGTCAGCTCACAATTAACATTCCAAGTGTACCAGTCCATAGAGATGATGCTTAAAGGAAGAAGGATTAAAGTTCCAGGAGGACTATTAATATAGAATCATCTTCTCTTATAATAGCATATTTAGAAAAAAACCATGGGGCAACTGAGGTTACAATTTTTCTGTTACTGGGATTAACAAAAAAGGAAAGTTCATTTTTCAAACAGTCACGGCTTTCTAGAAGGTTCCAGTTTAATACCACAGGTACATTTCATGTCCTGAAATTGGGAACTTTTTTCTGTTTAGTTTAGTGCATATGATTTTAATGATTTTGAAGATTTTTTTAGATATAAACAGCCTCTTTACAGTATGATGTAGACATTACTTCCTGCAGAGAAAAGAACCCTTGTCTACTTGTGGGGTTTTTGCAGCAGCACATCAGAAGTCTGGGATATAGCAGTTATTGTGGCTATTATCCTAGAAAACAGACTGAACAACTGCAATTCTGGGAATGGTGGCAGTGGAGCATCTGGGTACTGGGAGCTCAGTGTGGCTGGCTGGTGTGGCATTGTCCTGTGCTCTGCCTGTCAGGTTCCTGACCAAGCGGGAGCAGAAGCTGATGCAGCGCCGACAGCACGCGGAGGAACTGCTGGAGTGGAAACGGCGCCTGGATGCCGAGGAGGCAGAAATACGGAGGATGGAAAAGCAAGCTCTGGCTGCCTGGGACAAAGAGCTGCTCAAAAGCAAGATAGCCAAGAAAGAGCTGGGGGATCAGAGAGCTGAGCCCAAAGGTATTGGGAACTGGGGAGAAGTGACACATATGATAAGAGAGAAGGATTGCGTAGGTTTGCAGTTGTTTCCTTTTCTGATATTTTGGTTGCTTCCTGGACACTCTTGGAATCTGAGTTTCTGCACTCTGTTGTCTGTTTTACACCATAGTTAAGTGTGTGTTTCTCCTTTGCTAGGTATCCTCCCAAGTGAACAGTGCAGCATAAGCCCATCAGTCACTTCTATGTACAATTTTTAAACTGTATTTCTGTCTTTCAAAGTAAAAATATTGCAGTATGCTATGATTGTAGCAACGTATCTGAACAGCTTAGACTACAAGGTGCATGAGCCATTTCACTTGGTACTGTTCTTACCAGGATTTTCTCAGGGCCCTCTGGAATTCATCAAAGTTACTAAGACATAAACTGTGCTGGAATAACAAGGAAGAAGCTGCGAAACCAAATTGCAAAACCACGAGAACTCGATAACAGGGGGCAGCAAAACACCTGGACTGTAACCAATCACATAATTTGAGAAGTGCATGCAAAACACATCAACAAGCAAAGGCACCAATAAGAAATACATGATCAGCCTGGGCAGTTGAGTTAGAATGTATAAATAAGTGCATAATGTAAACAATAAACAGCTTCTACTTAATCATATTAGTTAATTGTCCAGGAGTCCTGAATTTCCCACACATGCTCTTTTGCTGGTAGTCTTCTGAATTTACTCTGTTAAAATAATTTTCCCCAGTGGTGAGCAAAGTGTCTCTGCTTGTTAGCTTTCGTACTAGTATTGGTGAGGATGGCTTCTGTCAGGGGCTGCTTTACCATTGTCTGAGTTTTCAAAAAATTGAAATAATTTTTTCTTCCCTCCTTTGTTAATGCCACCTGTTTGAAATGTGTACCTGAGGCAAAGTATGCTAGGATGTAATTAGCATAAATGATGCTATTGTGAGGAAAAATTGAATTCCCAGATGTTGGAAGCCAGAACTTTACAGTTCTGTCTTAAGTGGATCATGCTGAAGCACAGGGAACTGAATTGCAGTGAGAGAAAGTGATTTCAGGGATTGTTCTAAAAACATACCTATTTTTCTTTTTTTTCCCCACTTTACTGAAAGTAGGCAGCACATCCTTTGAGTGTGCAGAGGGAATTCAGAGTAATGCCCTATTGCAGTTGTTAATGAAAGCAGTCATGTGGATTTTAGGCATTGTAAGACATTTTAAAGATGATGTGTGTATGGGTCTGTAAGTTCCCATGAACAAAAATTCAGCACAGATGTTGAATTCTTATCAATAAGTGAAAACTGATTGTATCTGTCAGTAAACATTGGAGCACAGCCCTGCTTCAGAAGGAAAAGTCCTTCTCCCCAGCCTTTACTCAAAGACTGAATAGTTCTCCATGGCTGCCTAGTAATGCCATGACTCCTGCAGAATTTAGTAAACAGGAATATTGGAAACCCAAATTATTATTTTGTTTGTTGCCATTTAAGAGACTCATGATGAAATCATAACATTAAAATGTTTTCTGCAAGTACTGTAAAGGAAGCAATCAATTCTAAATTCAAGATCTGGCCTGCAGATTATATGCTCTTCCATGACTTCTTCAGACTAATAGTGACTCTTGCTTCTGTATGGTCAACTGGAAGGACAGGTTTCCCTAATCATCTTTTTGGGGTGTGTTGTCTGGAAAATGCTGGAATATCCTGAAAACCTCTTTATTTTAGATATTTAGCAATCACTGAGAAGGCTGGGCAGTTCTCACAGATGCACAGAATCATTTGGATTGGAAAAGGCCTCGTGAGATCATAAAGTCCAACCTCTTACTGATACCACCTTATCAACTAGACCAGGGCACTAAGTGCCACATCCAGTTGTTTCTTGAACACAAATAATGCTTTAAATCATACTTCTCTGGTAAACAGGCTTGTTCTTGCTAAATATTTCCCCACCAGTGTCTAGGTGAGTGAAATAATGCTTGTTTGACAGGTACTGATAGCAGTTACTACTTCATCTGCAGACTGCTTAGAAAGTTTTCCTTCAACCTTATGCCTTCAGCCTTATATGCCCTCAGCTTCTGCATATAAGATGGTTCTGATGTGCTTTATTTTTTCTCTCATTGAATCTCAGAAACAGCTAGTGAGGAAGAGTCTCCAGTGCCTTCTTGTTCTCATCTGAATAGTGAAAGCTCTATTCCAGAAGATCTTGGCAGTCTGGCTGCTGAGTCTGTCCCATCAGAGCCCATGAGCCATGGACAGCCAGAAAGCCCAGATCAGAGTACAATTAATGAAGAAATGGCTTATTCTGAAGATTTCAAGTCCTCAACATCACCTGGCAAACTGGTGAGTGAGCTGCTCTGCCTTTTGTACTCTTACACACTATCAGAGAAGTGGCAAGTACAGCCATCCCAGTTGTCAAAGGAGATATTACACTATTAACTAAATCTGTTTTCTGTGTTTATGATACCATTTCACATTACCATGAGTCATCATTGTGATCAGATGTGTGTTTTGAAGTCTTGAGGAAATATTGTTTCCACACAGAGTTTAGATATTTTTTAAATTGTGGGTAGTCTTGCAAAACATTTTACGTATGTCACGTAGGTATGCAGTGCTAAGTGGTGGAATACTGACCCAGTTTAGCAGTGTGTATTAGCTGTAGGCTAGCTTGTTGCCATTGTATAAATTCTTTGAGGCCATGGAAGCTATGCTCTGTTTTTCCACTTTGCCTTATTTGCAAGTAATGTATCCCAAAGTGTAGCTGTAGGATGAAGAAGCAGACCTGAAACCTCATGCACAGTCCTTTGGGTTTGTGTCTGCTTGCTGCTTAATTCTGCCTTATTGTTCTATTCCAATTGTTATTTCTAGTTGGATGATAATTTTAATGAGTTTCATCCTGATAACTTTGCCCTGTGCTCAATAAGACAGAAAATTCTGTGTCTGTGGGATAAAAGAACTGCTTATCTAGACTTATTGCAAATACTTTTGTGGCAGATTTGCTGAGTAGATAATAATAAAATGTCTAATGTGTGCCAGAGATTATGTGCAATGTGTGTTAAAGGTTTGTAATAATATTGAAGCATTAAGCAGCGTTTTAGAACAAAGTTTGCTCTTTGAGTTTTTGCCTGACCTCAGAAAAATAGTGCTCTGTTGTTTCACTGATTCAGAATGTTGTCTTGCACCCTTTACATGAAGTGGTTAATTTTATTAGTTTATTTACTAGGAGTTCCTATTGCTGCAGATGACACAAATGTATTGAACACATGTGAGTCAGAGCCATGTCAGTTCACTTAGGTGGTGGTAGAGTAGTCTAAGCAGGTTTATTGAAATCCAGGCTCAAAGTAAGCAGGCAGTTGTTGCTGCTCTTGTTATTAGTGTTTTATTGTCTAGAAAATACTAAATTCTTCTTAAGATTGTTGTATAGGTACCACTGTTTGAGATGTCCTCTTGTCCTGCTGTTCTTTCCTTGTAAGTGGCTCCTGATGACAGTGATCTTTTACTTTCAAACTGCAATTACTTATTTATCCTTTTCTCTCCCAGTCTCCTCCCAAAAGCAGTGTATCTGTGTCAAAGCAAGACTCCAGCAAAGGCAGCCACAGGACTGGAGGACAGCTACATTCACCTGTGAAGTCCCACCAGACATCTCACAACTGGTCTGATGAATCTTTATCTATGACACAGTCAGGTAAGTGTAATACCCACTTGGGTTTATATTGCTTTTTCAAAGCTTTTGCTTTTAACAAACTTAAAATGCAGACACAGATGTGGAGAGGCAGACAAATTCCTGGAAACAGCCAAGGTTGGGGTTGGTGGCTGTATTTTCCCATTATGTAATATGATCTCTTCAGCTGAAGAAAATCTTAATTTAAGAAGGTTTATACTTTATAACCTCTTGTAGAAAGCAGTACAGGTTCTGCAAACACATGTGAAGAAGATAAGAGTCAATAGTGAAGGTGGTCCTAGGATTTAAAAATCCCTCTTTCTGCACCCAACTTCAGAAGCAGAACAGCTCTGTTACATGGCTGTATAGGGGAGAGACCTTTGGGGCTGCTCTGCCATGTGCAGAATCAATGGATGCTTCAGGACATAGGGGAGGAGGGTTTGGATTGTGTGCAGTAAAATAGGGCCTAAGGTGGCATTTTGAGCTATAAAATCTCCTGTATGGACTCATGCCCTTTATCCAGTACCCAAGCTGCCTGCCAGTAAATGCTTGGGGGAGGAATACTGGAAGTGAAGTGGTTCAGAGCAGCCCTTTCCCTGCTGTGCTCTCAGTGATGTGGAGTGCAGGGATTCCTGAGCTCCATGCATTGGGTCACCATCATCCACTCTGTTTGCTTTGCCTGGGAAGCCTTTTTTGACTCTTTCCATGCTTTTAGTCTCTAGAACATCTTGTTTTCCACAGTACAATTGATAGAGCACCACACAATATTTGTTAGCAAATGATATAGCATTTTCCTTCTCGGGGTTTTTTATGGTAAGTCTTCAGTGGAAAAAGAATTAGCAGGTTCTCTTGTGTGTATTAGCTGTTGTTTGTGATGGTTGGTAACTTACTGTGAGAAACACCTACACATTTGCACTGAGTAATCTATGTTGGGATTCTGTTTGGAGAGCAGTTTCCAACACAGTGAAGCTTTCAGCACCTTGATAAAGTTATTTTAAAACTCTGATTCAGCAGTCACATAAGGAAGCCATTATGAAATGTAGAGCAGTCAACAGTGATCACAAAAATAAGTCTTAAAACAAAATATTGACAGTCTTTAATTTCAAATTCTAAAGAAAGGTATAAGAGGTGGGAAGCTGATCAGGATGGTGCTGGTTTCACAATCATTCCATTGTAAAGAGACAAATGTTCTGGCCTGCTGACTAACAATGAAGTCATTGCCCTGTCAGTCTGATGCACGCGTAGACAAGGTTGTCAAAGATGAAAGCATGTGCAGATCTTTCCCTTATGAGTTGATCAAGAAATGCTATAATTACATACTGGTCACTTACTGTCAGGGAGGAGCTGTTAATTACAGTGGCATCACAAAGTGCTCCTGATTAGCAAGTGAGATTCCATTCTTTTTATTTGGGTTTTGGGTTTTTAAAAATTCCTCAAATTATTAACAACAGTTGTTAATGCAAAAAGAATACAGTAGCTTGATTGTATTTACTGGCTGTTGCTAAGAATGGAATCTTTCATTATGGTGGTTTGCTATGTTCAGAAAGGAAATGAATTGGGGAAATGTCAGCTGCTCCTGCTAGCTGACCAAAGCATATTGATAACTGACTTTCTAAACTACCAAGTAAAGTAATCAGCATTACTTTACCCAGAAAACACTACAGGTGATACTAAGCATTAGAAAAAAAACAAACCAGCCAAAATCCTCCTCTTGGGAGCTGCAGCTATAGAAGAGGAAGGGGCAAATCAGCTCAGGGAGGAGCCCCAGTAAGGCTATGTCAGGTAGTACTTTGAAGAGTTTTTGATAGTTAATTGTGGCAGCAGCATCTGGGACAAGGATCTTGTTTTGCCCTATGTTGGTATACATTTAAAGCAAGAAACAAGTGGACATGGTCAGGTGGGTAGAAAAGGAGGAAATAAGGAAAGCTGTTACAGCAGAAATAAGAAAATCAGCAGAGTTATTGGTAGAATTGGGTTACCATGCAGAGACTAGATCTGAGTATCTGGGGACAGTGACAATCTCTGCATTGTTCAAATTGACTTCCCTTCCAGCTGCTGGCCAGTCAGCTCTGTATTTTATAGATATATTTAGTCTAGGTTTGAAGTACACTGTCCCAAGTGACATTCTCATCAATGAAGTGTACTGTGCAACTTGAAACTCTGTATTATAATTTTAAACCTATATTTCAGATATATTTTTGGTGTGCAGCTCCAAATTGTATTTTTAAATATAAAAAGTTAATTTCTGCAATACCCAACATGACAAGCAGCTAATGTTGAAGAGCATAAATGTGTGGTTGGTGTGAATGAACTTGGTAACAAGTTGTTGTATCAGAGCCTGTCTCTTTTAAATTAAGCAAGATGCAACACCTTTTTGTATCTTTCACACGTAGTAGTGAACCTGAAATCCCACCTTAAGAGTCTTGCTATGTTAAATAATACATTGGCATTACATTCTTTGACATTTTTCTTGGACTGTATTTTGTAATTAGTGAATGACTGTTTATTGCTTTGCTCAGAATTGTTTTGTGAGGTGCAAATTTGTAAAGAATAAAACTAAACTTTTTCAGAAACCACCTCTGATCAAAGTGACATCGAAGGACGCATCAGGGCCCTGAAGGATGAGCTACGGAAAAGGAAATCTGTGGTGTACCAGCTGAAAAAGGAGCAGAAAAAGAGACAAAAGGAGAGACTGAAGGCCCAGGAAGCCAGTTTGATCAAACAGCTGGAGGTTAGGAACAGAAGAAAGAAGGGCAAAGTAACAGATTGTTAGCCTTAGATAGATCTTGGTAGTGTGGACTTTGTTGGCAAAATATTGTATCAACAGCTGTGAAAGACAAATTGTTGTGATAGAAGTGTGACTATTACACAGTCACAGAACAGTTTGGGTTGGAAAGGACCTTGAAAATCCTTTCATTCCAGCCCCCCTGCCATGAGTAGGGACACCTTCCACTAGACCAGGCTGCTCAAAGCCCCATCCAACCTGGCTGTTTAACCATTTCCAGTCATGAGCCAGAGCTTTGAGGCAAAAATGCCATTCCCTTTTAAAATGTGTGTCTGTAATGGCTTGCTGGCAGCATTCTGGGGGTTGTGTATGTTTATACACATTACTGTCCTAGCTGGGATTAAAGATCAGTGCTCATGTAATTTGGTTTTGGAAATAAAGTACTGAAATTTCTAGGATTGCAGCTGTAGATTTTGGAAAAGTTAAATAGATTGGTTGATAGAGAAAGTGGGTGTATTCTTTATTCACTCACTGTGTTTTGATTGTTGAATTGTAGTTATGGTTTAGTGTATTAACAGCTGGAATTGTTTTTCGTGTGCAGTCATACGACGAGTTTATCAAGAAGACTGAAGCAGAGCTGAGCCAAGATCTGGAGGCATCACCAACAGCCAAACCTCAGATCAAAACTCCATCCTCAGCTGCTGCTGAAAAACCTAAGATCAAGGCACCACCACTCCATAGGTAGCTGGAATTTCTCCTTCTTTTTGAGATTATTTTGGAGCTGGTTGCTGTTTTAGCCAAAACCATGGATGTAAGGAAAGCTGCTAACTTCTGTGCCTTAAAGCACTGGACATTGTCAGTATCCAACTGACCTATTTGCTGCTGTCACCAGACCCAAAACAGATAAGATTTACCATGTTTGTAATCTTACGCACCTCACTGTTCTCCTGCCCAGCCTTTCAGGCTCTAGTTTCAATTTTTAAAATAATAATAACTTTCTGTTGTGCAAGAATTCTGCCAGATACTGTGCATGGATTATTAGCCTTCAGGCTTTTTTCTTTTCCATTTTGGTAAGTTGTTTTGTCCACTGCACTGTGTAAGGCAAGCCATTCATCTTTGCAACTTAAATCTGTTTTAAATCTTAGGTTTTAAAGAGTAGAGAATTCACCTGATCTTCTGCACTTCCTACTGTATTTTTAAGCATTAATTTTCTCCAGCAGATGGTGCAATTTTAGTGCATTCAAATTAAAAAAATAACAGAAACCACCCAACTTTTTTCTCTCCCCCCCTTTTTTTTTTTCCTGGAAAGAGATAAAGTTTGATTAGTCTTTTTAAAAAATTAATTTCCAGGACTCTCCAGACTCTCCTCTGTCCCCATTCCCATTTCCTAAGGCTGTAGTATGTTGACAAAGCAAACTGCTTATGTTATAATTATAAAGCCACATTGGTGTGGTGTTACAATTGTACATGCCTGTATTTCCTTTTTTATCTATTAAAGAAAACCAAGCAAACATCGCCCACTGCTGTAACTGTAATTCATGCAATTTGATTTTTCCAATTTAGGCCTGAGACAGCTAAAAACTGGAAATCACTGACTGAGTCAGAGAGATCCAGAGCATCTTTGGAATCTGTTTCAGAACATGCAGGTAGGTAACTGGAAGAATCCATACTACAACTTAAGATCTTGAAGACTGACTGTTTTAAAATTCTTGAACCTTCTCCTTCTTGATTTACAATGAGGTTTTAAGAGAGGATGGAGACTCCATAAAATGGTAGTGATGGAGCTGTATATTTTGCAGTTTTATTTATTGTATTTTTTGCAGGACTGTGCTTTTGCAGAATACCCTGTGTATTCAGTATTTAGTTTACTCTTTCTGAGGTGTGTATGAAACCATAATTAAGTGACAACCTTTTTAGTTTCTTTTGTTTCTTGTTCCTTTACTGCTTGAGTTCAGATACTTTTCACTGTTTTGCAGTTGATGATTATCTCATTATCTCCCCTTCTAATCTTCATTGTATTTGTGGCTTGCAAACAAATAACTGAGTCCTTACCTTGGGGTGCTGGTTAAAGGAACAGAAGTAGGAAGAAAGCTTTATAACCCTGGAACTGAATGGAAGTTGCTCATGTTCATAGGACAGCCAGAAGTATATGTTTCCAAGGCACCAGTTTGTATCTTCTTTTAATACAGAAACCTTGATATTAATTTAGTTGCCTTTGATTGCAGTTTGCAGTAAAACAATATGGGTTATACAGTCTGCTGAAATTAACTTTTTATTTTCCTTCAAGATGCTGTGTCATCAAGAACCGAGAGATCTGTGTCTGTGCACTCCAAGAAGGTGGCTGTGACAGCTGTGCATGCAGGAGAACCTTCTGGAACCCCTTCCTTGGCTTCAGTGTTACCAAAGAGTTCCAGAGCAGGATCTGGTGATTCCTCAGATAGCTCTTCAGCTCTTCTTAAAGATATGAAAGACATTAGCAGGAGTCTTGAATCAGTGAACAAAGTGGTAAATGCATCCAGTGCTGGTCCTATCATTAGCTATAAATCTGAGATTACAGAAGACCTGGAATACATAAAGTCAGAGGAATATGAGAATGGAGGTTCTGATGTTAAGCCTGTGGAGAGTTCCGATGTCTTGCTGACGTTAGATGAAGGACGGGAGAGTTCACTGGATCACTGCTCTGAAAACAAACTCTCTCAGAAGGAACTGTTAGATGTAGCTGTGGAAAGTCTTCATGATACAGAAGAAATCTTAGAACAGAGACAGTCAAATAAAGATGCTGTAAGTGGCCCAAGCGTAGAGGAGACTTCTCACAAACTCAGCAAATCTGCAGAGGAGAAAGGTGATCTGCTTTCTGAACAGCTCTTGAGTCAAAAAGAACCATCGTACCCTGAAGACTTTGAAGAATCTTCTTCCAGAAAACAAGCTTCAGCTGAAGAAACACTGCCTGGGGAACGCTACAGAGATGACTTTGAGGGTTCCCTGCTCTCTGCTAACGGGAAGTCCCTGAGGGATCAGTCCCAGCACCCCCAGTTCAGCCGGAGCAGATCCACCAGCCTGGGCAGCGATGGTGAAATCAGTGAGTGCCTCAGTGACAGGTCTCTCTCTGGCAGCATGCACTCAGAGAGACTGCTGGAACTTAAGTCCCCAACAGAACTTATGAAAAATGCTGAACGCAGAGATGTGGAGCAAGAACAGGCCCCAGCTTGTTCACCACTGTGGGCCTCGGCTTCAATCACAGAAGAAGCAGATAGTTTGTCCAATTTCAACATTGGAGACAGAGTACTTGTGAGTAAAGTCCAGCCTGGAACACTGCGGTTCAAAGGGCTTACTAAATTTGCCAAAGGGTTTTGGGCTGGTGTTGAGTTGGATAAACCTGAAGGGAACAACAATGGAACTTATGATGATATTAAATATTTTGATTGCAGAGAAAAGCATGGTATTTTTGCTCCTCCTCAGAAAATCTCTCACATTACAGAAAGTATCGATAGCCACTTAGACACAAAAAAGGATGATGAAGACTCATTCTTTGATGATAAACTGGAGAAACAACACAAAGCTGAGCAGAAAGATAGAGAAAGTTCCAAACCTGGCAAAGAAGCTGAAAGCCAGAGCAGAAATGCAACAGAGAACTACTCCCAGGATAAAGCTCCTGTGGACACAGCTGTTTCAGAAGCCTCAGCTGAGGAAAGGGTTGAAGAGGAGTTGTCATCTAAAGCAAACAGCATAGAAGAGATTTCTGTAGCTGCTGGTTCATTTGCCCAAGAACAATCAGTGGTGGATTACCTGAAGGATGCTGTAAAAGAGGAAGCCAGCCACACTCCTCTCACTTCTAGTGTTGTGGATGAGATTTCCACTGTTCAGTTGGATGACATGTCAGATTTCCTTTCTGAAAAACTGGAGAGGCAGAAGACACTGGGAGAGGAATGTGCTGAAAAGTTAGATGATCTCTCTCCTGGTGTCATGGAGAAGTCTGCAACCCCACTGCTGGATTTGCTGACAAAAGAAAAGAACCAGTTAGAAGCACAGCTCAGCCTGCCTCTTAGAGAGGAAGAAAAGTCAAAAGACCAGCTGGAAAAGGTCAGTTTGCTGACAGACAGTCTACTAAGAGATTTTGTGAAAGACACAGTCAATCAGTTACAGCAAATAAAGAAGATCAAAAATGAGAAAATCCAGCTCAGCAACCAGGAGCTCTGTGATGTGAAGGAGGAAGCCACTACTCCACCCCAGCAGGTGGAAAAGCAGATTCCAGATGGACTGAGTAACTTCTTCCTAAGTTCTGATTTGGAAGATGACAGAGAAGAGCTTTCCTCTCCAGACATGTGTCCCAGACCGGTGAGTAGCAGACACCTTGCACTGATTTTAAGAGTTGATTCTGCCTTTGACTGGGGACGATTAAATCAGGAATGTGGTGTGGCACCAGTTTTTCTCCCAGTTTCTGTTGATAATGTGGAGATTGTGTTCTGTATGTGTCTCATACATTTTTGTGTATCCCAGTGCATGGCTTGTTTTGGTAGCCATTTATTGCCAACTGCCTCAGTAAAGCATTTAAAAATGTGAGCTGAGGGACACAACGGTGTGACACCACTGTGACATTTACTCTGTGGCTCTTGATCCGCAGGAGAGTCCCGTGTTCGGTGCCAGTGGCCAGGAGGAGCTTGCCAAGAGACTGGCAGAGCTGGAGCTCAACCGGGAGTTCCTGAGTGTGCTGGGAGATGATCAAGACTGGTTTGATGAGGACTATGGCCTGAGTTCCCGTAAGCTGCAGCAGAAGCAAGCTGAGGAGCCAGCAGTGCTGCCCCTGGCAGAGCCACAGAAAGTGCCCACCAAGCCGAGCGAGGAGCCCCTGGCGGTCCCTCACTCTGCGGTGGAGGTGGAAGGGATGGTGCATGCAGCAGCTGAGGAACTCTGGAAACTGAAAGAGCTGGGTCATGATCTTCAAAGCTGCAGCCTTAAAACAGATCTTAGTGGTACCCTCCAAGAGCAGGACACAGACACCATAAACAAGCAGGTTTATAGAAAGGTACAATCTTCAGGCATTTTGGTCTTGCCCTCTGAAAGTTTATCATGGACAAAAAAAGCCATAACCTTTACTTCTTCCTTTGTTCAGGTGGTATTTGATTTAACAAGAGAGATCTTTGGGGAAATCTTTGCTGAAGATCCTAATCTGAATCAGCCCATTTGGATGAAACCGTGTAGGATTGCATCTGCTTATTTTCGTCGAGTCAAAGATCCAAATGATCTGGATGAAATCAAGGTAGGATGAAATCTTTGTTGAGCAGGGAAGATAAGATGAAAAACACTGAACTGGCATTTACCTGACTGTTAGAAGATAGTAAGAGGTGTATCCAGCAAGAGATGAGTTGAGAAAAGGAAGATTACCAACCTGAAAGAAAACTTGTCAGAATGGTCCTTTTCCACTCAACAGATTGGCCTCCCTGTCCTTATGACTGTTATGGTTGTTTTTAAACCTCAGTCCTCTGTGCAGAACTGCCAGGGTGACCTTGCTCTTATAAAATTATAAAATTGGTGTACTGACAGCCTGCTGCTGTAGCAGATTTCTGTATGGCTGAATTGGAATGGATCCAACGGTAGGGTTGGGCCAAATGGGATGAGCTACATTTTTCACTCAGACATGCACACACCTATACCAGCCTCTCTGAGGACAGCAGGAGTTGCCCAGAGGATCCCAAAATTTGACTAGTGAGGATCTTGTCGTATTTGACAAGCCAGAGGAGGCCCCCATGTTATTGGTGGTAGTGCTCAAGGAACAACAAAATCACAGAGCCTGGGGGACAAACGAGAGCCTGACTGGATCTAGGTTAAATTTGCAGGGCTGCACATTGGGAAAAAACCTGTCTCCCTTAAAGCCCTCCACAAAGAACCTTCCATATGGCTCATCAGGACGCAAATGAAAACTTTCCTCTGCACTGTTTCTTCTGAAATTGAGGGAGTTGACTAAATTTTGATTAACCTGCTGAAGATACAGCGTGTTAACTGTCCAGGAAAGCAAAGAAAATAAAGAAATAGTATCTAAATCACTCTGTTAGTTGAGAAGACTTTCAAAAGCATGTGGCTGGGGACAGCAGGGACACAGGACAAGGACACCAAATTCCCACCCTGCTTTTCTTTAATATTTTCCCATAAAACAAATTGTCAGAATCCTCTTTGTGTAGCGTTGAAAGTGTCTGTTCTCAAGGTTGAAACAGCAGTGGGTGTCTTGTTTTCCCCCCCACTTCTGGGTTTGATAATTGTCCTGCCAAGCTGATGTGAATTCTATAGTGTGACTTTTTTATGGGAGCTGCTTTGTGCATACCTTTAATTTCTTAGCTCAAGTGTGATAAATCTCACCTTTTCTGTTCTGTAGAACTTCATTGCAGCTGAAGTACTGAAGTTGTTCAGCCTGAGGAAAGAGCCTAACCACAAAACAGACTGGCAGAAGATGATGAAATTTGGGCGGAAGAAACGAGACCGGGTGGATCACATACTGGTAAGTGGATGAAAACAGTCTTGTCAGATACTGTCCCACCAGACTGAAGTGTGGCATATTAATGTATTTTCAGTATTCATTCATGCTGAATACAAAAATACAAAGTGTACATGAGGTGTCAGAAGTCCAGTGCCAGTGAGGGAAGGTGACTTGAGTTAATTCTGCCTACTCATTTGACTGCAGTATAAATTCACTCACTCCCAAAAAGTTTAAAGCATGAATTTCCAGAAGGAAACAATTAAATATTTGACTGAGAGTAAACTTTTTCTTTGAGATGGGAATATGTTTTTCCTCTTACTTTAATATAAAATGTTTTTATTTTGAAGTAATATTATTTAATTTGAGACAGTGATATGGACAATGTAATTAAACTAATGAATGCAACTGCCAGTGGGGAAGGTGCAGTGTTAAAACTGCCCACGATGGAGCATGTCTGGCTGTGTACAGTTTTTGAAAGTTATTTTGTTGTCTTGTATTGCCATGTTAACATCTTTATTGGCTATAATGATAGTGAAGGTTCTGCTTGGGAATATGAGTCGTCATTAGCACTGCTTCACTTAATTACACCTGGAATTGATTCCACACAACAAGCACATACGAGTAATTTGGAGTTGTGGGTCGTGTGGTCTTTTAATTGCCCATCACTGGAGGGTTTCCAACACAGGGGTTTAATTGTATGTAAATAGAATTTCTATTTATAGATCCAAACACATCCTGATGCACTTGATTCTGGGATCTAGATGTTGTTAAAGCATGCACAAAAAAGTTCTGTGTTTAGATCTCCAGGGGAACTAATATTACAGCTATTATGCATGTGTACCAACTTACTAATTTTTTTGCAACGTAGATAGCCAGAAAGAAAGATTCCTGGAAACATTTATTCTAGTTGAAGGCATCCAGAATGCTTCAGGTGATGTTTGAAGTCAACCTTAAAATGAAAACATCCCTTCACAGTTTTCTGCTGAGACAATTGTGTATTTTAGTGATATTGAGAACTGTCCAGTTCTGTCTGACCCAGGAGCTGGGCATGACTTTCACTTCTTCTGTAGGCACAGAAACAAGTGCCAGGCTGTTTGATTGAACTTACTCTCTCCCTGATTATGCCTGGATACACTGTTCTGGGTTTATCATATTAAACTCAGTTCCCAGTGGAATGTTCATCCCTGTGGGAAGGGGCACAGCAGGAGAAGCAGCACTGGTGATCTCTGTGACACTGGGACCTGTAGGTTGGCCATCACACCTCCTGGGGACAAAAGGGAGAGCAGGATGGATTAATCCTTTGCCTCCTTGCTCTGCCTTGAGCTTTGCAGCTTCCTCCAATCACTGCACTTCTAGTTGCATTTTCACTTTGGTCTGTGCTTTCCCAGCGTTGACACCAACGTAGTGAGTCGTGTTTTAGTGCCAATGACAAAAGAGCATCTTCCTCTTCTCCTTTTTGCAGCGTTCTTTTTGTCTTCAATCAGGCATCTCTGTCCTCAGAAAAGAATTTATATTGGGATTCTTCAGGGATCCCTCTGATATGCTGGATATTGGCTCCAGTTACTAACATTTACAGCAAATCTTGACTTACAATAAACAAGTACAGGAGTTCACATTTATGAAAACCTACTTTGTTTAAAATCAAGTTAAAGGAATGTCTAAGTATTTGTGTTCTTCCCCTTTTGTCCATTCATGTTGTTCCTTTATCACGTGTGTGCTGTCTGTGCTTTGTGGAGAATGTCAGATGTACATTTCAGTACATCAGGGCTGCCAGCATCTTTCAAAACCTGTTTTTAAACTACAGCAAGAACCCTCATATCTCATTATTTAAGTTCAGGTGCTGACAATAGGTTGTTCCCAGTCCTTTTTATTTTTTCCACTTGGGTCTTCAGCCAAAACTCCCTGTGCTGATCTGTTTGCATGGGGCTAGAACAAACTCTGCCACTGCTTTCCCTGCCAGCCCCCTTCTCTTTTGTGTGGAGCTTGAGAAAGCAGAGCTCCCATGATACTGCCAAACCTGTGTTTGGTTTTCACACCTGAGGAGCCTGCCAGCAGAGTGCTGGAAAGTGCTTGATCTTCTGACCTGTTGATTTAACAGCCAAAACGTTACTCTCTGTACAGAAATGTTACTCTCCTGCAGCAAAGCAGGGCTGTTCTTACCAAGCTGGCTTAATTGGAAAGCTGGAGGTGCCACTGCTGCAGCACCCCAGATCTAAACCCAAGGGGAGTGCACAGTAAGAAGAGAGTGAAAGGCTGTTTGTGTCTTAAGGTTTCCAAGCACTCTGAGAGCAAAGGGCTGTGAGAATGCGCCTGCCTGCCTTCCTCCTGCTGGCCTCCATCCAAGACACTAATTTATATCTGGATGCTTATTCTTTTCAGTTTCCCAAATAGTCTACTGACTCCTTAAATGTACTTTATTTTAGAGATATTCTTGGTTTTAAGCAGGAATCTCGAGAAATCAAAATATGCTAAGTCACTCTCTAAATTTCCTTCTGATTATATTACTTTATGTGGGGTTTTTGTGGGTGCTGTGACATTTAGTAGAGGGCCAGCAGGATCATGTGACCATGTTATCTCCTAGTTTTTCTTTTGTGTGCATGCCCCCTTCTTTAATTTTTTTTTAATAAAAAGTGTGCATACAAAAAAAAAAGGCACAGAGAAAAAAATATCACACACCCTTCTGCATTTCATCACTCTTTATGTTTTCATGTAGATGGAATTTATTAAAACTGTAGTTTGCATGACTTTACACAAATGCAGTTTCTTTCTGGTATAGAGATTTTGCTTCCTGGTCTCAAATATTGTGAATAGTGAATAGTGAAGTTTTACTTTTGTCATGAGAAAGTGCAAAACCCATTTCCATGCAAGCCATGATAGTTGTCAAATATTAAAGAAACTGTCTCAATTACTTAGGAGCAGTTTGTGGTAACAGAACAAATGGATCAAACCTTTCCCAGACAGAGGAGTCACAACTGCCTTGGCTCAGATGGTGCAGCCAGGGCTGCACAGCAGTTTCCACACGTGTTCTGAATACACTATAAACAGGACTTGCCTGCAGCTACAGATTGCACGTTCTTGCAGTTTTCCAAAAGTATGCTCGAGGAATTCCTCCTAATGCCAAAGGAAATGGTGCCTCTGAGAGAAGGAACTCTGCCTCTGAGAGAGGTGGGAATGATACTGGCAAGAGACACTTAATCATTGGTACTGTTTTTCTTTCTGGTGCTGTTAAACATCCAGCCTTTCTCTGCCTGGATCAAGTACCTTCTCCTCTGCCCTTAACTTTTACTTCTTTATCCCATGTATCTCTTTTCACTGCTTGAGCACAGTAACGAAATTGTCTCATCACAGTTGTCAGGGAGACAGAATAAACATCGCCTTAGCGTGGATCTGGACATTGGGGTTTGTTCAAGGCCTGTAAGATCAGAGCTTTTAACCTGCTTGATTATTTTACTCACTAGCTTCCCCCACCCCCGGTGTTACCTTCACTAAGTCTTGACTTCACTTTTCAGCAGTGGAGTGGCTGCTGGCCTGGGCGGGCCAGGCAGAAAATCCCATCAGTTCCATCAGTGTCATGCAGCTGCACCAGGGTACCAGCCTTGGATGTCATCAGTCAAGGTCCCTGGGCATCCCCTGGCATTTGTCTTCACCCACCTCCTTCAGGATCTTCCCCCATTTCCAGGATCTTTCCTGCAGCAGCCGTCTGCACCCTCTCCCTTTGAGCCCCCTGGTTTTTTTCCCAAATCAATTCTGCTTTTAGTGAATCCTTTTTCGGCATCACCTCTTCTTTTCATGACCCCTGTCTCTTTCTTTTCCTCATCTAAATAGTCTATGAAGCAGACACATAACACATGATCAGTATGCAAATTGCTGCTTCTGTCTTATGCCTCTTTTCTGATGGGAGGACTTGGGACATGCTGCTGTTTACTTTACCACAATTTACAACCAGCACATAGAGGTTGCAGGCAGCACATTTCTGTGTGAGAGTTCAGGAGTCTTTCAGACATTCACCTCCACACAAATCCACACCAAATTATCTACCACTTGTTAGCCTTCCATTTAAATTATCTTTCACCTACAGCACTCCTTCAAAGTTTGATTGCAAATAATGTTGCTTTTTCCTTATTAGTAACAAGCCTAATGAAGCCATTAATGCGTCATCCTTGACAGCTGTGTGGGAAAGAGGCACTTGCTGTGGTAGCACAGATTTGTGAGCAGGCAGTGTGACTCTTCCAGAGCTGTTTGCAGGATGAGATCCCTGCCTCTCTCCCCAAGCTCTCTTAAGAGAGAGGGAGAAAGGAGCTGTCAGCCTGAAGCCCCGTGTCTAACCAGGACCTTATCAATGGCTGCCAGTTCCCAGGGGTTCCCATAGCAGGCTTTTCATGGCCTTCACACTCTGCTGGGGTTCTTGAATCAGCATGGTGCCACAGCAGCTGTCAGCTTCAAAACAGACCAGTTTCTGGGAGGTTTAGCTTCAGGCAAAAGGAAGAGAGCGTCTTGGGGCTGTAGTTCATGTTCTGTCTCAGAATACAACACCATTACATACTGATCCTGGGTTAGTGGGTTTTTCAGTATGTTTAACCTTAGTTTGGCAATGTGTGGGGTCTGCCCCACTTGTACACTGTAAATGTATTTTGAGGTCAGAGTGTAAGATTTATGGGCAAAGGAGGTTTCTGCTGAAGCTGAGCCGAGACAGAGCTTTTAACAAGTTTTTGTTGTCATTTTAAATACAAATGATGTTTGCATTCATTCCTTCTTTTCTAAAATGCTTGAGCTGTGTTAAGGTTTGTCTGTAATACTGAAATGGTCAGTAAGACAAATTTTTAGTAAGTTTAATTGAAGACATCCATTTTGGAGAGACTCTCAATAAGACTTGATTTGCTGAATGAAATTATATATTTCATTCTGATACTAAACCACCTATTTGTCAGTGAGCAGTAAAAGGGGATTTTCTTTGTCAACAGTTCAGTAACAGAAGGAAATACGTACTCTTTGAATGTACTGGTGCAAAATTCCATTTGTAGTAATGCTGTCAAATCCAGTGAAGCATGGAATATTCTGTGCAGATGAGTTGTAATGCTGTTTTATAACACATGCAAGCATTTTGTCTTCCTATGCAGAAGCATTGGAAGTTAGTTGTTAGAAGCACTGGAAGTTATTACATTATAAACTGAACTGCAGTGAAATCTTTTCTTTTTCCCCTTGCCCTGTTCAAGGCCTTTCCATTACTTCTTACCAGTTTAAGCCACAAGGAATCAGCTTCTTGCAAAAACATAATTAGGGACTAATTAATTATTAAAGCTTCTGCTGTTGGTCAAGACTATCCCATTAGCTGAGTCCTTTCAAGTGAAAAACTTGTGCAGGAATATGAAAGCCTTTAAAATGGATGATGCTACAGTGAAAAGTAGAAAACATTCATACAGTGAAATAGTCTGGTTCAAACAGATCTGTTTTGCTATTCCAGGCGTTTCCTGTAATCTCTTACAAAGACAGATATGTTGTTGACAGACAGACTCTGCTTTGGACTCTTTCTGGAACTTTGCAGGCAATATTATTTTAAAGCAACAGAATTGTAATGTTTCTATTGCTTTTCTCCCCTCCAAGGTGCAGGAACTCCACGAGGAAGAGGCGCAGTGGGTGAACTACGACGAGGATGAGCTGTGTGTCAAGATGCAGTTGGCAGATGGGATCTTCGAGGCCTTAATCAGAGACACTCTTGATGTACTGAACCAGATAAACGAGAAACAGCGGAGGCTGCTGCTTGTCTGACAGTGCTGAAGTGAGCTCAGAGCTGCCAACCACGGAGTCACAGGCCTCTCTGACTCCTGACCTGCTCTCCTCCCTGCACGTGCTGCGGCTGGACTTCCACGCGTGGGGTTCCCAGGCAGTTCAGATGGATGAAAAGAACCTGAACTGGCTGTCAAGACCTCGCACCAGATTTATTGTTTGGAACAAGCTGATCCCTCACTTGAGGTTGCTTTGAGGAGTGCTCAAGACTGTTGGTGTGCCAATGCAGTTATGTCACGTAACTGTCAGCAGCTGCCCGGGGCCCCGGCTTGGGGCTTTGACATGTTTGGCTTGTTCCCTGAAAGGGTTGGGTTAAGTTGGGGTAGTGGCTTTTTGCTGGAATGGTGGTCAGCCATCAGTACTCAAATTGTCTTTAGAAATGTGAGTAATTTGGAGAAGCAACAGTTTGGTCAGGTTTTGGTCATAAACAGAGACTTACCATACTGAACAGTGTTACAATCGTAACACGTCTTCTCCTGCAGTCCTAACAATGTGCATCAGTTCCTTCTGCTTCAGAGCCTATTTAATTCACTTCTCCATGAAGCTGGTTTTCATCTTTCTTCTGTGATGTGGTACTGAGCATGATGCCAGTCCAGTCCAGGGAAATTAGATCATGTTTCTTCCTGCCTACAAGTAAAGAATTCTTGCTGCTTTGCTCTGAGGCAGAGCAAGATGAAGCCTGCCTAATGTCAAGCATGAAAGATGAGCCCGTGGATGACTTTCCTCCTACCGTGTAGCACTTCTCTTCCTGGAGCACCAGCTGCTCCCAGATAATGGATACTCAGGATTTTCTCAGGCACGAGACATGCAGGAGTGGAAAACATTTCCTCACAAAAATTTGGCCTTCAATCCCTCAGCTTTCTCCCTTACTGTCACCTAATGAAATTGGAGAAGCTGTTACTTGAACAATTTAGAGAACAGAGTGTATTCACCAAAGAAAGCGGTGTCTGGTGCTTGACTGGTCTGCATGTTTTGTGCTTGTGGGTTTTTTATTTATTTTCAGATAATTTATTAAGTGGATTACAGGAGAGTGTCCTGTGCAGTTGGCTGCACTGTCTTGTGTTTTGAGACAGACGAACTTGAGAGAGCATCTGGTTTGGAAACTTCCAGAGCCCCATATTCTTTGCATAAAACCTCCAGCTTCATGAGGCAGATATGAGGGGGTGAAGGTAGGAGCAACCAAACCTCAATGACCAAGGGTGGGACGCAAAGACAGGTCTAGGAGTGGAGCTTGGAAACCGAAGCACTTGGTTCAGAGACAATGGAGAGCTGAGGGGGCTGAGCTGAAAAATTGTTTGAAAATTCCCAGCTCTTTCTGTTCCCTTCCTTTCCCAGAACTTCTGCACCATATTATGTGGTTGATTTTGGTTGATTTGGCTGGATTTATCTGCAGTGTCATTCTGCTGAGTGCTGGTTCCTGACCTGTTCTTCCTGTTCTTGTGTTTTTCTTGGAGGAACATGGAAAATCTGGGGTCAAACGTTGATGCCTTAATAGTGGATGTCTCTGTTTGCTAACCTGGGACAAGACCCAGAGGAAAGTCAGATTCTCCAGGCACTGGAGTATAGAGAGAGACTTTGAAGCCCTCAGAGGTGCCCCAAAGATGCTTCAGCCCACAACAGGCATGGCAGGGGGCATCTCAACTGTTTCATTCATCTGCTTGGTTCTTGGGCTTCCTACTGGGCATACCTCTTCTACTGCTCCAGTTTGGTTTCTCTTTTCCACCTTCTTTTTTTTTTTTTTTTTGTTGGGTGTAATATTATTTGGGATTTTTTTGAAAGCTATCATTGGAATATTTGCATTTTGCACAATGACACACAGCTGGTAATTCTTCAGGGACAGCACTGGGAAATGTTGGATTTGCCAGAGGTCCATACAGATTCTCAGATGTAGTGTTGCCAGCACCTCACTTATGAGTTAGTGGTGAGCCGTATCCATGGGAGCTCTGTGAGTGGAAGAACAAGGAGGAGGTAATGGTGGATAGGGACACCTCCAGTGGGCATACACATCTGTCCTCAGTAGTGGTCCCTTTGGCTGGCTGGAAGTCAAATGGTCTTGGTGGAGCATTGTTCAGCTTTTTTTCCTCAAGTGATTCATTTGTTCATGTAAAATGTCATGATGCTGAACCAGGAAACCCTTGGATGTTTAAGACAGAAGCAAACTAAAGCTGCTAGATTTAACCAGCATGGTGTCACTGATTGGGTCACCACCTCAGATTCCCTTTCCTGGGTGTATCTCTTTCAATAGCAAGGATTGCTATTTTTATAGGTAGCAATTATGTAAAGAGGACGGAAACCTGCAGAGTTGGTATGTACCTGGAGCATCAGGTCAGGTTCTGTTCTGTAGATTCTGTGGCCAATGTTGAGGAGGTTGTCCTGCATCCCCAGGGCTTTTTGCTGTTCTGAGGGGCTCGTGGGGTGTTTCTGGTCTGTCCAGCAGGAGTGGGAAGGTTGTGCAGTCAGGCCTCACAGGGCATGGAGGCCTTTTGGAGATCATGTGCCTGTTGTCTTTTGGCTGTAGTACCCTCCACAGAAGCACTAACTGTTTTTAACAGGTGTTTGGACAGAAGGAAGCTGTGTCTAGGTAATGGCTTTGTTCCTTTGACATCACTGATTTATTTTTGGTAGCAATCCTTGCTAGGAGCAACCCTAAAATGACTTGAACGTACGTGAATTACCTTCTCAATACCTCACGTGTGTTGAGTTGCTTTGAGTTGAGTGTATGTTCAAAACCTCAAGTGGGTTGAGTACTTGTGGACTGATGATTACTGCGACGAAGCAAGGGTCAGGCTGGGTCAGGCTGCTAGTGAGGAGATATGGGGAAGCCTGGGGTCCCACAAACAGGCTGAATTCTCTGCTTCTCTCCCCAACCTGCCTTTGTAAGAGCAAGATATTTCTGCATCCTGGTTATCTCGGTGCAACCACGTAAGATTCAAGGCTGGGACATTTTGCTGAGACCCCTGAGTTGTTTGGGGCAGCAGCTGTTATCACTGGGGACATGCTGCTCCATCTTTGGAAGGATCTCAGAGCCAGGTGGGAAAGCCCAGGCTTGTGGGAACACGGAGTGCACGTACCTCTGTAACAGCAGGATGCTCTGTGAGCTGAGCCCTGGAATATCAGTCTTCTGCCTTTCAGAGAAGGCTTGTTGCTCACAAGGTGGAATGAGGGATTGAAAAATCCCATCTTGTTCCTTTTCCTTTCTTGAAAAAGTGGCCTTAGCTTTTTGCAATACTTGAATAAGTGTGTACC
The DNA here is from genome assembly GCF_017590055.1 of Onychostruthus taczanowskii. Taxonomy (NCBI): domain Eukaryota; kingdom Metazoa; phylum Chordata; class Aves; order Passeriformes; family Passeridae; genus Onychostruthus; species Onychostruthus taczanowskii. Next base: position 1,995,959 of record NW_024504012.1, read on the forward strand.
TGCAGAAGTAGCACAGTGACAGAGACCTTTTAAGTGACTATTCTGCGAGGAACTGTGTGCAGTTCCAACTTTCATATCTCTTTGCTACCTTAAGAATATTAGGAAAACAAAGTACTTTTCAGCAGACAAGCAGTTGAATCTTACAAGGTATTTAGTGCATCTGAAGTGTTTACAAACCAACTAAAATGGAGAAAAACAACCTATTGAACTTATTTGTAATTTAAGTGTTAAATGCGAAATTATATACAGATGAAAAAGGAATACTGTAATTAACCTGCATTTACTAGGGGGTTTTTTTCCTTGATTTTGCAGAGCCTTTTGATACACATTTGCAAAGCCGCCTTTTGGGAGGCTCAGTCTCCCCATGTACTGTGTTGTGGAGATGCTGAAAAGAAACCCATTTACTGTGTATGTGTAAATAACCTGGTAACTTGGGGTTTGGGCCAGTTTCAGCTCGTGTTCACATCCACAGCAGCTTTGCACAGTAGACAGATCCAAGGATGTGGAGGGGTTGGGGAGGTTTTTTGTAATTAAGAACTGTAAAATAACCAGGATGGTCCCTGTGTACACCAGTGTAAATATCTTTGGTAACTGAAATGTACTTTAAGAGAACAAATTCTGTAAATAAACTGATTTATAAATTAATCTTGTTTTCTGGATTTTATAAAATGGAGCTTTCTAATTACCCAAGCAGTTGCTAATTCTGACGGTGTCCTGGAGATTTGTCCCTTGAACGTTCCCCTTTCTGTCTGATGCTGTACTTGGGATGCCAATCACAGTCTACAAAATCCCATTAGAGTTGCCTTAATTATAATCATAACTTTATGAGAATTTCCTTATTGTTAAAGCTGACTGTTGATAACACCAGAAAATAGCATTGAGCAATCATTGCAGGAGTTCACTGTGGGAGAAAAACGACTCCTTGCACATATTTATTTAAAATATGTTTTAAAAGCTCATGGCTTAAAACATTCTTATGTTAAGCAACAGTTTTGGAATTAAATTCTTCAGAACCTCAGTCTTGTTTTGTATTCCTAAATTGCTACAGCTCTGTAGAGCTGCTGTTAGCAGCACCAATCCCTTCCTCACCAAGAGACAAATATTGCTCCCTGGAAATTTTATGTGTTGGTGAACTTTTCTAAATCTTTGCTGTTTTCTTTCCAGGACAAGAAAAGATCCAAGTCACTTTAACACATGAAAGGTCCTGGAGCTCTGTAAGATGACAGCCAAGCACTTGCAGTGCCAAACCACAGGTGTGGGCACGTGGTGATGGAGTGGCAGTGTGAAGGTGTCAGCCAGGGAGCACAGGTGTTTATTGAGCCTCCTCAGTGCCTGTGGCCACCCCTCTTTTGGTGCCTTTTATTATTAATGTACAGCCCAGCAGAAAAGGCTTTGCTTTCCATTTACTGCAGACCCTGTACAACACCCAGCACTGGTCATTCCAGCTTGGAGGACACTGTGTGATTGTCAACTCCTCACCTGCCTGGGAGGGCTGTTTGCATTAAATGGGGGGGACCTGTATGAGCTAAACTGTTGCAGTTATTTCTTCTTTGCTTTTCCTTAGCAGAGCTACCTCACCCTGGAGGAGGATTTGCTGCATTCAGGCTTCTGTTACGGAAGAAGCTTCGCTGCAGTCCAGGTGTGCCGTAGGGCTCATCCTCAGTGGAGCGTGCTGGGGACACCATCACAGCCCTCACAGAGGAGGACATCACAGCCCTCAGACACACAGGAGGATGTCACAGCCCTCAGACAGACAGAAGGACGTCACAGCCCTCAGACAGACAGGAGGATGTCACAGCCCTTAGACAGGAGGACATCACAGCCCTCAGACAGACAGAAGGACGTCACAGCCCTTAGACAGGAGGACGTCACCGCCCTCAGACAGACAGAAGGACGTCACAGCCCTCTGAGCTCAGCAGCTGAACCGGCCAAACGCAGTGGTGGGTCCTTGGACGTCCAAAGGGCTCAGGCCAAGTGGTGCTGCAGCCTCTGTGTCCTCATTAGTGAGCAGCAGAAGAGTATCCGTGTCGTGCCTTTCCTTGCCCTGCAATGATTTTACTCCACGAGTCCTGTTTTTTTTGGACAATTGTCTACTTGCATCCATCCCTGGAAGGGGCTCAGAGTGCATTTCATGTTGGAAAAAAAAAAACCTGATCTATGCTTCTCTGGCTGAATAAGAGGCTTCCTTTAAAAACGGCTCAAGCTGTGGGAGTGCTGCCAAGGTGCTCCGGCGGGTGACGCAGCAAACTGCTGCATTGCTCCTGCTGTCCTTGCCCAGGATGCCCAGCAATCAGTGTGATGAAGGCTCTCATTTCCTCATTTGCAAGTCTACGTTGCTTCACTTTGTCACTGACTTTCTACCCGTGGTGTTTGTGCAACTCCTCCCAGAACCTTTGGAGCATGGTTACCTTCAACAGCTGTTTCACGTGTGGACCTGGTGAAACTCCTGGGTTGGGCAATGGCCAGCAGCCACCTTCCTCATGGCACTCTGGATTGAGTGGGACTGTTTGGTGCCTCCCTTCCCAGGTACAGCCCACTCCCAGGTGCCTCCCTGGGGATGTGGTGCCAGCTGCAGCCATCCCACGTGCTAAAATGCCTGGCAGAGCACTGGAGCGCTTGAAATGTTGACTCTGCTCCAGACGTGCTGTGCCCTGCCTAGCACAAGGGCTTCTGCAATGTCCAGGCTCTCATTAACACAGCCCTGAGAAGAAAAGCAGTTGGTGGGGACCTGCTGAACACCAGCAGCTCTTCAGAGTGCAGGAAGGAGAGGAGGGGGGCTGCCCAGCTGCTGGCACCCAGCCCAGAGCATGGGCCATTGCCTGGCAGGAATGCAGATGAGATGTAATGGAGTTTGAAAGTGTAGGGCACTCTCTGGGATGCCGGTCCTGTGGGGGAGGGAAAGGCACCCTGTGAGACCTGGGAACTGGAGCAAACAAAACCCCTAGCACCAGCTCTGTACCTTCCTGCCTCCTCCTGAATAAGGTCCTGCAGAAATTTAAGGAAAAGGAGGAAAATAGAGTAGCTCTGTTCAGGAGGGTGATGGTTGTGCAGGTTCAGGGGCTTAGAGGAGACTCCTGGAGTGCAGATCCCTTCTTTTGCCTGCCAACAGTGCTGACGGCCCAGAGCAGGTGGTTAGTTCCTGCTCTGAATGTTTCTCTTGGCCCCAGTTTTCCAGCCCCTTGCTCCACCTGTACAAGACCTGCTGTGTCCCTTGGGCTGTGTTCCCTCCCTGATGTGGGTTTCCAGTGGCTTCCTCTTGCATGAAGTCTAGACTAACTCAAACTCAGATTTTGTCTGAGAATTTGCTGGAGGTGGAAGTAACACCACTTCTGGGGGGTGCCACAGCTACGATTTGATTTTATTCCAGCAAAATAAAGGAGGCTGCAAGGGGATCCCACTGCTCACGTGGCTTGGCTTGGGGAGCTCAGCAAGGAGCCTGGTTCAGTGTCTGTGTCTGGCTGTGTTGCTGCAAGGACTGATGGAGCCAGCACTGCTCAGTGAAGCTGTGATTGGGCACAGCAGTCCTTGGAAGGTGAGACCTTGCTTACCTTGCAGGACTACTGTCAGAACAAGAGAGGAGTGCTCCGTTGTCATCCCTGTGGTATTCTCAGTTTCATGCGCTGCAATTAAACCACCTGCCAAATAATGATGTGGCAAATCTGGGCGGTGTGGCCTCCTCCAATCTGCTCCTTAAAGCTGGGAACATGAGCTGGACTGGAAAACATCTGCTCTGTGCAGCCTGGGTCATGGTAATCATTTATGACTGTTAGTAGATCTGAAATTTGCAGGTAAAGTGTTTCCTACCCAGACATACCAATGACAGTGCCAGTTCCTGCTGGTCTCCCTGGGTTCTGCTGAAAGGGGCAAGGGCAGCATAGCTGCTGTCCTTTGGAGCAGGGATGAATCAGCAGAGGGTGAATAGCAGGAGGCTGGTACTGCTGTATTCTCTCTGCAGATGCAAACTATGTGAACACATTCATCATATCCTGAGAATGCACCCCAGATTTGCTTTTGTGCCTCTTATTATTACAGGCTGGTTGGGCTTGAAAGGTAGAAAGCAACAATTTCCAACCAAGCCTGTCTCATGGAGTCAGCAGTTCCCAGCTGCCAGTGGGGCTTTGAGGGGCCATCCTGGTCTTCACAGGTGTCAGCCTGGCAGAGCCAGTGCAGAGTGTGGGAAGCAGTCGGGATTCACATCACCTCCAGGTGTCTCAGCAAAGCTGGCAGGTTTGTGGCACAGGTGCTGCCAAAGGTCTTGTCTGAAGCCATATCTCAGTGGAGATGGGTGTGACTTGTGCCACCAAGGAAAAAGTGCCACCTGGATTGGAATGTCCAATCCAGGAGGTGGAGGGTGGCACATGGGAGGTGGCAGGTGGCACAATTTCCCTCACTCTCTGAGGGAATTCAGGCTTTTTATTCACAGAAGGACCACACTTTAAGCAGTGCAGTGCTGCAGATCAAAGAGGACTTCCTTGAGTTCATCATCTTGTGAACTCTAGAGAAAGGAAAACTGCTGAGCTTCCTCCAAGGTGCTTGCAGGGATGTTGGATGCAAACCTCTCTGAGCAGGCTCCGAAATGCCAGTGACGGAGTTGCCGTGATTGTATCATGAGTCTTGCATTGGTTGCGTGTTTTCCTTGGAGTCAGTTCCTGGAATCACACAATTAGGTAGGAACGTCTTCTGTAATTTTCAAGGAAGAAAGTCCATTTCAGGATCTCCCTGTGGCTCTGAACCTTCACAACTAAAGGGCAATGAGGAGGGTCTGCTCGCCTGGCCATTTGGAACATTTCATAGACAGATTCATGCTTTTAAAAATGGACAATAAAAGCCTTTCTCCATTTTCTGAAATGTAGTCTTTTCCATCACTTCAAGGACTGAACACGTAAAATCCAACCACTCTTTCCTTGATTCCTCTCTAACCCAGCACAGAGGTGATCTGAGTAGCTTTATGTCTGAAAATGATCCATTTCAGGTGCACGAAACAAGTTCTGCAGGGCTTAAATTATTTTGGTGAGATTGTGGCTGCCTTCTGAGGTTCTCAGCCTGTTGATGTTGCCCACGCCTCACTGACTTCAAGGAGATTCCTGCTGGGTGTTAGTCTGGGAAAGGAGATTTCAGAGCTTAATGAACTAAAGCCACTGCTCAGCTGCTGCACAGAGATTGTGCAGCACAGGAATCTCTGTGGTCATCCCATGGCCTTGCTACGGAATGAAGCACAACTCTCCCCAAAGTTAAGGATGCTGAGGTAGGCACTGAAGGCTTTGCTGGGAGAACCAAGCAGGTTCCTAAATGTGCAGTGGGAGCCTAAAGCTGACCTTTTAGGGCTGGCTGGGGCTCAGCAGGTGGGCATCCAGCATCATCCAGCACCTGTGCCCTGGTTTTGCTACCTGCAGATTCCATTGGCAGCCAGAGAGGACAAAAAGACAGAGAGCACTGGGAGGACGTTTCTAAAACCTCCCCAGACTTCTACTGTTCTTGACTGCTATTATTTCATCTTAGTTGCTTTCAAATCCAACTTAAAAATAGTTGTTTCAAAGCCTCTCCTTCATCTTTGGCTTCCCATGCCCTGTGTCAAGGTGTTCTGCAATGAATACGTGTCTCTTCCCATTCTGAGGTGCAAGAAAAGCCTCATCTCCTGCTTTGCAGCACCATTCAAAGGAAAAAAAGGATTTTTGAGCAAGTCTGTGCCTGGAAAACTCCACACCCTGCTGCTGAAGGAGGCTGTTACCTGGGGAGCCTTGGGGATGGGACGTGCCAGCTGGGCAGTAGGGTGGTGGGTAGCAGCCCAGCTATTCCTGGGGCAGCAGGAAGCAGGAGCATCCCCACCCCAGGGCTCCGGGGGATGAGCAATGGCATGGCTCACCTCCAAAGGAGCCGGAGCCCCGGGCTGTGGGCTCTTGCCTCTCCACCTTGCTTTTGCATCTAAAAAAAGGATTCAAGGAATTTGGGCTGCCTGGGAGGAAGGGGTGAGCTGGATGGGGAGAATGCTGGCAATTATACAGGCACTGAGCACCTCTCCTTTGCCTTTGATAACCTAATCAAGCTGATGAGCCCTTAAAATAAGGCTTTAACCTAGGGGGAAGATAACGGTGGTGATCTCCCTGAACATGGGGATTTTTGTGTTTTAATCACCAGCTGGATGAGGACAAGTCCTGGCAAAGTCTCTGTCAGTAGTGAGGTACCACCTTTCAGAACAGCCCTGCACGGGCTAGGCTGTCTCTCTCTGCCTCCTGGTTAGACAATGAGGCATGATAATCCCTTAAGGACTTAATTACAGCTGACAGGACTGGAGCAGACCATCTTCAGCCCCATTCCCATCAGCCTGGACCCACAGAAGATGGGTGGGAGCAATCCCACGGGTGCCCACCATGCTCCATCCCCCCAGCACAGCCTGTGTCAGGGAGCCCTGTCGTTTCCTGGAGCTGTGCCCCATGTGGAGCCCCTGCCCTCCACTGCCTCGGCGAGCCTGGGCGCTGGCAGGCTTGTTTTTCTAGCATGGCAAGTCCGCCTAAAATGCCTAGGTGGGGCCCAGCATGGATAATGGCCTTCCTGGGGACAGAGCCAGCAACAAGCCCTCAGCAGCCATGGGCACCCCCATTGCCAGAGGTTCCCTGGCCTCAGGGGCTGGGGAGGGAGCGGAGAACTGGATTTTGGGGCTGTGTCCATCCTGGCAGCGGCTGGCTCTGCCCCGGGGCACTGAGCAACGGGCACCTTCCGTCTGGGTCTGGGAGCCGGTGACGTGTGTGTGTGCGTGAGCGAAGGCACGGCTTGGCCTGGCCGGGAGGGTGGAATCACAGAACCCTGGAATGGCCTGGGTAGGAAAGGATCTTTAAAAAACACCTAGTTCCATCATCCTGCCGACCCTTCCACTAGACCTGGTTGCTCCAAGTTCCATCCAGCCTGGCCCTGAACATTTCCAGGGATGGGGCATCCACAGCTTCTCTGGGCAACCTGTGCCAGGGCTTCACTGCCCTTACAGGGAAGAGGTTTTTTTTCCTAAAATCTAATCTAACTCTGAGTTTGAAGACATTCCATTGAGGGGGCCACTGGGGGTAGAAAGCTGCTTGTTTTAGATGTAGAGCTGGATTTTGCTGAGCATCCCTGGCAGGGCTGGGGAGAGGGCAGGGATGTCTGCAGGGTGCCCATTCCACAGGGTGTCCAGGTGGTGCCCAGTGACGCTGGCTGATGTCAGGGCATCTGACCAGGGCGCTGCCCCGGGGTGCCCAAGATGGTGACAACGTGTGTTTTGGGGCTGAATCAGCTGCCTTCACCATTGCGGAATCGCACATTCATTTAGGCTGGAAAAGACCTAAATCACCGAATCCAGCCTATGGCCCAACCCTGCCAACCAGACCGCGGCACTCAGTCTGCTCTTTCCTCAAACACCTCCAGGGACCATGACTCCTCCCCCTCCCTGGGCAGTCCTCCCTTTATCAGAATTGTATCATTTTATGCCATTTGTCCCCTCACGGAAGGGTGACACCGCCCCAGAGGGTGGGGGGGGGCGAGGAGGGGAGCACCGGGCTCCTCCCCGTGATGTGAGGGGGGCTGGAGGCCTACCGGGGCCGCTGCCGGGGCTGTGCGTGGGCGTTCGTGCCGCTGCCGGTGCGGGGCTTCCCCGCGCTGGCCCCGCCCCGGCCCCGCCCCGGGGGCGGTGCTGCGGGCGGCTCCGGGCGCTAAAGGCGGCTCCGGGCGGTGCCGGCCGGCCTGGCGGGCGATGTGGCGGCGGCGGTCGCGGGCCGGGGGCCGCGGGGGGCCGGTGGCTCTCCCGCCGCTCCTGCTGCTTTTTCTGCTGCTCCGGGTGCCCGCGGCGCGGCCCGGCCGCCTCTACTCGGCCTCTGACCCCCTGGATCTGCTGGGGCCGGGGGCGGAGGGGCGGCTGCTGGGCTCCAGCAGCGCCTGGGCCGTCGAGTTCTTCGCCTCCTGGTGCGGGCACTGCATCCACTTCGCGCCCACATGGCGGGCCCTGGCCCACGACATCCGCGGTGAGTCCCCGGCCGCGCTGGCCCCCCTTCCCCTCATCTCCGCCCCATCGGCTCCGCGATCCCCCCGTGCCCTTGACCTTGTTACCCCCCAGCCCTTATCCCTGTCTGTGTCCTCTTCCGTCAGCACCCGGTGTCTCTGCGCCTGCACTCTCAAATTCCCCTGCACCTCTGTTCACCTCATCTGTGTTTATCTCAGCCCCCCTAAATCCTCCTCCCTGTGCCCCTGCGCTGAGGGTCCCGCTTTCCCCAAGACCGGGAGCATGCTGCAATGCCTCCTGCGTCCTTGCCCCGTCGTCCTCCTCCTCTCCGCGCGCACTCTTAAATCCCTCCCCGCATCCCGGGCTCTGCATCCTCGTTCCCGTGAGCATCCCTACATCCTGCGTCCTTCCCACCGCCGTCCCCCAATCCGCTCTGCCCTGCCCTCTGTCAGCTCCCCAAGATCCCCCTGCGGCCAGCTCCAGCCTCCCTGGAATGTCAGCCTGGTGGAAGGCCCAGCTCCCTGCCGGTGTCCAGGTTTCTTCCCCCCCACCGATACCCAGGCCTGTCTTAGCAGCATTCTTGTACCCCCTTTGTCAGGGAGAAGCTCAGGCTGAGCCTGCCCAGGCATGGGGGTCCCGCTGCCCCCCAGACTTTCCCTGAGCCCCGCTGCTCCCGGTGCCTGCAGGGATCGGGACGCCAGGTTGCTGGGCGCTGATCCCAGCTGGTTTGTTCCCGGCTTTGACCTTGATGCCCGGCCTGGCCGGTGCCAGCCCCGCCTGGGGACCCGCACACCCGCTGCTGGGCCCCTCGTGCTGCCGGGACTCATCCTGCCTCCCCCGGCACCGCGGGGTTCTCCCTGTTATTGCGCTAATTGATACAGCGCGCTGGCTGCCGCATGAGTCAGGGGCCGGCCGGGCATGCCGTCCCTCCGAGGGGATGCCGTCCCTCCCCGGGGATGCCGTCAGAGCTCCCCGACGGGCAGGATGTGAGGAATGGGGTGCGTGCCCGGGCCCCGCGGGGCAATGCCGGCTCTCCTGGCCCCTCTCCAAAAGAGGGCTCCCCCAGGGCTCCCTGCTCCGGAGGCCGAGCCTGGATGGCGTGCCCATGGAGGCGGGGTGGGGAAGCCACCCCCGTGCTGCTCAGCATCCTCGCTGCCATTCCCACGGGTGGATTTTCGTAGGAGTGGGCTGGACGGGGAGGATGCTAGGGTGACCTGCGGACACCACGTGCAGATGAGTATAGGAACATGCCTGGCTCCCTGCAGCAGGGCTCGTCACCAGCCCTCCTGTGCCACGAGTGCCGGGGCAGTGGGAAGCAGCTCACCTGTCACCTGAGACACGGGACAGTGTGTCCCTGCCTCCAGCATGCTGCTGCCTAGGTCAGCATGGGCTCCATCTGCGTGCCAGCGCCATGTCCCTCCCTGTCCCACTCTAAGGATAAGGCAGGGCGTTCTCCTGCCTTAAAGGACAGCTTGTGTCCTTTACACTAAAAATAAGCCATTTCAGAGCTTTATTCTCCATTTTCTGCTGGTTTTCAGAGGCTGCTCCTTAAAATGCCTCCATGCCCCCTTCTGTTCATGTGTTTTACCCCAGGGGCCTGCTGGTCTTCACTGGGGAGTCACAAATGGGGAGTGGATGCTCAGAACCTGGGCAGGCTCTGCTGCAGTGCCCTGGCCTGGCTGCTAGTTTTAGGTTGTTCCCTCTTGGTTATCAGCCCTTGGTCTGGGGTGAGACACACTGGAGCCTGTGTTCCTTGCTCTCCCCAAGCTGTGGCTAGCCATCCCTCCCCTTCTCCTGCTGTCCTCTTCCCGGGAGCTGGGGCAGAGGCTGGACAGGCAGAACCAGCCGGGCAGGCAGTGTTGGGTAGAGCTGCCTGTGCTCCGGCACTGGCAGAGCAGGGCGTGCAAAGCCGGCTCCCGCCTCACACGGCTTTCCCTGTGTTCCTGCTGCCTGAAAAGTAGGGCACCACACACCAGTACAGAGCACAGCCCTGGCTGTTTGGCCTTGCAAGCCATCGGTCACTGTCCTGCGAGGGGCAAGCAGTGGTTTTGGGACAGGAGGATCTCTGCCGCTGGAGATCCCTCCTGTCTCTGGTAGCACTCGGGGAGGAGGGCGGTTTTTGGGGCCCTGGGGGTGCTGAGCTGTGCTGACCTGATCCTCTGTCCCTGCAGAGTGGAGGCCTGCAGTGATCCTGGCAGCCATCGACTGTGCCGATGAGGACAACCAGCAGGTGTGCTCCGATTTCGGGATAACCGGCTTCCCCACCATGAAGGTGAGACTGTGTGTGCTGGGTACTGGCTGGATTTCACTGTGCTTTGCCTTCTGGCCTGTCCCTCTCTTGCTCAATCAGATAGACAGGGGTATTGCACCAAAATACTCCCCCTGCGGCTTTGCAGGCTGAAGCTGTTTCACCCTTCCCCAAAACAGTGCTGTGTCCTGGCTGCAGCCAGTGCAACTGCTGAGTGATGGAGCAACAAGGAAGGGGGAAAGTCAAAACGGTGTTTTGTGGCAAAACACAGGGGCTGGATCACTGCTAGGACGAGGGAGACTCTGAATCCTGAGTTGGAAACACTTAAAGGCTGCTTGAGGGCAGAGAGAAGTTGCAGGCACAGGTTTTGGAGGAGGGCACAGGGATGCTGCTGGAGGTTGAAACTCCTGGGAGCCTTCTGTTCTGGCTGGCAAGGAGCCACCCTTCCTCCTGGGCCTGTGCCCAGCCCTTTAGCTGTGTCAACACAGCTTCTGCAGAGCTTCCCGCTGCAAACGGAGCCTTGCTCCAGCACAAGCAGTGAAGCCAAAGCACTCCAGGTGCCACAATCACCAGTTAAAACCAGGATTGCCTTGAGATGGAATGGGCAGGGATTAGGGTTTTGTCAGACATGCCTTTAGTCCCAGTTTACAGGCTCAGCTCCAGGTGGGGTCAGATTTGGGGTTTTTCAGGCAGATTGGCTTGGCCCCAGCCCTGCCCTGGGGTCTCACTGAGTGCCCCCTGCCCTGGGACACTGAGGGAAGCGTCTCCTGGGGCAGGGACATGGTGTTGATGTGGCCATGCCAAGATGTCACTTGTTTCACATCCTGTGTCCCTACCAAGCACCTTTTGCAAACAGTCCCAGCTCCCAGCCCAGCCTGCAAAGCAAACACCTGGCTGATGCAACCTGCTGTTGCTGCTCTGGCTCTGCCCTGGGTACTGGAGCCACTGTGGGAGGACAGGAATGGGAAAACCCCCTTTTTCCCTACTTTGTCAGAGCTCTGGAGCAGGGAGACTGGTTTGCAGGACTGGGAAGGTTCCAGCTGCCTCCCTGGGACCCCTGGAGACACCTGCTTCCCTGCCTGCCAGTGCTCAGCCCTTGGCTGGACATGGCTCCCAGCCTATACCTGCATCCTTCCCCTCTGGGGATGCCCCAAAAGTGGGGATGTGGCTGGGAGCTGTCTCTGTGCTGGCTGATGTCAGTTAGCATGCTGCAGTGTTGTGGGGAAGCTGAGTCAGAGCTGGTCTACAGGGAGCCTCAGCCTGCTGGCTTGCACTGCCTCCTGTCCCACTCCAAACACTCACTCCAGTTTCCCCTTGTGTTTTTTTCTCTTTCAGTTCTTCAGAGCTTTTAGCAAGAAGCCAGAGGATGGAATAAGGATTACCAGTGAGTATTCAGAACCATGGGGTTTTCTGCCCTGGGTGTGAATGGCCCTGCTGCCCACACCTCCCATACACTGCAATATCAGGGAGCTGTGGGGGGCAGCTCCAAGCAGCTTCCCTGGGTTCAAACCCTGGGATTGGCTTCCCAGGGCTGACCCCTTGGTGTCCTGTCCCTGTGCAGATCCCAGTGCCACTGTCGAGGACCTGCGCCACGCCATCATCACCAACCTTGAGCAGAGCCAGGATGCCTGGCCACCCGCCTGTCCTCCACTGGAGCCAGCAAGGTAGGGGCAGCAGGGGGCCAGGATGGCCTCTGTCCCATGGGGAACAGGTTTCTGGGGAAATCCTGAACCCAAAATGAGCAAGGAGTAGCTACTGCATCACCCACGTCCCAGGGAGACACAGATGACCTGGCCAGGGTAGAGCTGTGTCCATGGCCCAGACGAGATGGGCCACGTTGTCACATCTCCTAATGAACCTGCTCATCAGCCTTACTTGGAGCAAGCAATTCCTTGGCCCCAAGATCTTTGGGACATGGCAGTGTCATACCATGCTGAGTGAGACTGTGTTAGAAGCTCTTTCCTGCCCTGAAAAACGTTTTTTTTGATTCTCTACAATTTTGTTGGTATCTGAGTTGTCCTTGCTGGATGCAGGCAGTTGCTGCATTGTCCTGAGAAGGAGCCTTTGGATTTCTCAGAGCAATGGTCAAGCCAGGCACATGCCTCAGGTACTCTGGTACCTCTGTGTCTTGGACAAAAAAACCCCAGCCCTGGTTCAAGTTCTTTGCTGTTTTTTTACCCTGGGCGAGTGTGCAGCTCCCTCCTGCCCTGCCCTGTGCTTTGTTTTCTACCTCCTTGGCCAAGCCCAGTGGGTTTTCTCAAAGCCTGTGAACCAGAGCAGAAAACTAGGCTGGAAACTTCAGCAGGAGGAGTTGCCTGCTCATTGGGGCTGATCCTGCACCAGCATTCCCTGCCAAATCCCAGCAGGCAAGGCTGGAGCTCCGTGTCAGGGGGAGGGCAGAGCATCCTCTGATGCCGAGGCACCTGCTGCCGTCCTCCTGTCTCTTGCAGTGCCGAGGAGGTTCGCACCTTCTTCCAGAGGAACAAGGACCAGTACTTGGCACTCATCTTTGAGAAGAGCAACTCCTTCGTGGGCAGAGAGGTGGGTACAGCTGCATTTATCCCCCACTCCTCTTGGAGCCTGTGTCCCTGCTGCCTGATAACTCTTGGGTGCCTGTGGCAGGGCAGCTCTCTCCAGGAAGCCCCCCTGCCCAGCTTGCACACGGCTTAGCCAGTGCCAGATGTTACACAGATGTTACACAGGGCACTGAACAGCTCTGCTGCCTCCCTGGTGGGGCTGGGGAATCCCTCTGCCCCCCTCATCTGACCCTGGGGCTTGCAGGTGGCCCTGGACATGCTGCAGTACGAGAACATTGCGGTGAGGAGGGTGCTGAGCAGCGAGGAGGAGCTCGTGCAGAAGTTTGGTGTCACCTCCTTCCCCTCTGGATACCTGCTGCTCCGCAATGGCTCCTTCTCCCGCCTGCCTGTGTGAGTGTGGGGCACGGCAGGATGGCTCTGGGGATGCTGCTGGGCTGCCAGCCTTGTGCCCCATCTCTCTGTGCTCCTTTGTACTTGTGGGAAGGTGCATTAGGAGAGACTGGCTGAGCAGGGGAGGCTGGTGGGAGGTTGCTGATGGGCACTGAACTGCACTGCCAGCTCTGGCTGGAGCTGGGAGAAGGGAAAATCATTGTGACTGAGCCATTCCCTTCCCACATCTGCCTGGAGGTGGGATATGGCTACCTGGGGCTCAGCTCCGCTCTAGGATGTAAGTCTACCCACAGCTGAGGCAGGTGGAGAGTATGGAGCACCCCAAGCTCCCTCCCCAGGCCTGAGCTACCCACTTGGCTAAGCCTTCATCTCCTTGGCTTCCTTCCTTGGGGACTTAGGGCTTCTCCTTCCTGGCAGGCACATAGAGGCGCGCTCCTTCTACACCTACTACCTGCGCACGCTCACGGGCATCACCCGCGGCTCCTACAAGCTGAACGCCACGGCCAGCAGCCTCAGCGACAGCGACCGCGTGTCACATCCCCTGCGAGCCGACCGGTCAGACCCCTCCCCTGCTGGGCAAACCGGGGCCGGGCGGGCCAGGGGCTGGGGCCTGGGAAAAGCCCTGGGGTGAGGATTAGCTCCGTGGCTGATGGAGCCTCGTGTTGCCCTCCGCAGCTCCAAGCTGTACATGGCCGACCTGGAGTCCGCGCTGCACTACTCGCTGCGGGTGGAGGCTGCCCGTCCCTCCTCGCTGTCGGGAGCACAGCTGGCCGCCTTCAAGTGCTACGTGGGCACGCTGGTGAAGGTGAGGAGCTCTGGGTGTTCGGGGAGGAACTGCCTGTGCCTCCGTTTGTATGTTTAGGAAACGCAAACAGCGCGGGCCAGCGCGTCCCAGCACTCACGGGTAGTGAAGCGTGGCTGTCTGCTGTGGGCCCTGTGTCCTGGTGCTCAGTGTATCCCATGGCAATCCCATCCATGTGGATCTCCAGAGTCCCAGTGCGAGCTAAGAGGGGGTGCTGGAGTGTTTCAAACAAGATGTGTGTTGCCAGCTTTGGTGGCAGTGGGAGCATCACTTGTAGGAGGTGTTGAGGCAGGAGGTCTTTTCAGAAGAGAGGCTGTCACCTGCTGGGGTGTCACAGGGGTTTGTCACTCTGATCTGGATGCTCAGCTCAAGGAGCCAGTCTCTGCAGGCTCCTTTGATAGTAGTCCAGGAAAGGAACTCCCACTCTGAGTCAGGCTCCAGACAAGTCTAATTTAAGGTCTCCTTTTTTCTTCTATGTTGGGCCTGGCACAGCTGAAGTGACTGAGAGCTTTGAGCCAGCACAAGCAGGGCAGTTTAATTTCCTGCTGTGATGGAGTCCTGCTGCATTTGGCTGCTTCCTCCACTGGGCCTGCAGGAGCCCTGTCTCCATCCCAATCCCTGTTACAGCCATGCCCTCCTTCTTTGCTCCCTCCTTTGTCACCCAGGGTCTCACGCTCAGTTTGGACCTTGCATGGCCCTCACTGATGTGCAAGACACCCCCCGCTCCCACCCCCATCTGCTCTCCCCCAGGAAAAAGCTTCAGACACATGCCTTAAGTCCTCAGAACTTCATGTGGCTCCTCTGCCAACCTCCAACCATTGCCCTCACTCTTTCTCCCTTCAATGTGAACTACAAAAATAGGGAAATAAATCCCCATGACACCAATTCCATGCCCATGGATGTAAGTGTGCTGGGGTGCTGGGGAGCAGCAATGGTTTTATTTTATCCATTTTTAATTCTTCCTGCAAAGCTGTCCCTCGATGAGCTGTGGCAGTGGGTGGTGGGTGCTGGTGCTTCCCCGGGGACGCTGAGCCAGCGCTGCCATTGCCCTGCTCATCCACAGGACGGAGCAGCATCCCCAGGATTGCAGCCCAGGGCTCAGCCTGGGGGAGCTCAGCCAGCAGGTCCCAGCTTTAACTCTTGCACTCCCAAGAGGTATTAAAGGAAAGGAGAGGGAGAAAAGTCCTAATGGGGGGAAAAGTGGTTCCTGGAGGCAGGGAATCACACAGCAAAGCCTTCTGTCAGAGAAGTCGGGGGACACACTGTGTTTGCAGCACAACTGTCAGGTCACAGATAATTCCCCTGCAAATTTGTGTCTTTTCATGTGGTTCCCCATGAGCCTGGGAGGAAGAGCAGCTCAGACTCAGCAAACTCCTCCTTCTTTTCACTTCTCCTGTGTGCTGGTGTCCCCTCCTCCCCACAGGTCTGTCTGTCTGTCTGGTGGTGGCACAGGCTGCCAGGCTGCTCCTCTCCCAGGAGTGGTTTTAAAGTGCAGCTTCTAATCGGCTTTGCCAGACTTATGGACAGAGTGGCTTTTTGCCTCCCACAGTTGGGGCTTGGAGCCTGAACACGCACACGGGGGACTTGCCACCCGGGGTGGGGGGACAAGCTGCAGCCCCCAGCCCCTCAGAGATAGGCACCAAAACCTTGCCAGGACCTTGCTGCTCTCCAGCAGAGAGGATGCTGGTGCTGCCCTGTTGCTCCCAGGATGAAATCTGTGTTTTCTCACCCTCTCCCCTCTCTGCAGTACTTCCCAGGGCGCCCCTGCGTGCAGACCTACCTGCAGACCCTGGATGCCTGGCTGAGGAACTGGACAGAGCCCGAGCTGCCCCGCACAGTTTTGAAGGAGGCCATGAAGAATAACAGAGATGTAAGATGCCCATGGGGACCCCCAGCCCCTGCTCTCCTTACCCCTGTCCCTTGCCCCCCAGCTGGCACTGCCTGCCAGCCCCATCACACCATGTCCATCTGTCCACCAGGCCTCCCAGCCCTCGGTGCTCCCCACCAACGTGACCTGGGTGGGCTGCCAGGGCAGTGAACGCCACTTCCGTGGCTACCCCTGTGGGCTCTGGACCATCTTCCACCTGCTGACTGTCCAGGCTGCCCAGAACGGCCCTGACAAAGGTACTGGTGTCCCTGGGGGCATCAGGGACTCAGGGAGGGAGTGTCCAGCTGAGCTCTGGCATGGGTAGGGATGCTGCATGTGGACAAAGGCTTGTTTTCCCCCCGCTTCATCTCCTCTGGGGCAGTTTCCGTGGGGAGACATGAGACAGAGTTGGGGTGTGGGGTTGCTGCCTCAGCCGTGGGACTGTGGTGGTGGCACAGGGGGGTCCAGACTCACCCCCTGCTCTGCCTCCCCCAGAGTTACCCCTGGAGGTGCTGAGCACCATGCGCTGCTACGTCCGGCACTTCTTCGGCTGCCAGGAGTGCGCCGAGCACTTCGAGGCCATGGCAGCCAAGTCCATGGACAGGGTGGCCAGCAGGGAGGAGGCCATCCTCTGGCTCTGGTCACACCACAACGAGGTCAACGCTCGCCTGGCGGGTAAGGGGGGCTGCCACCAGGGCAGGTGAGGTGGAGGAACATCCCTCCTCCTGGATGGGTCTGGCACATGGCTGCAGGGTGTAGCAGTGGGGACATCCTGTTGTTATTGTCCCCCGTCCCAAGGGACAGCAGCTGGTCATGCAGCATATCAGACTGGACTGGAGATACAGTTGGATCTTATATGCTCCTTACAGGGAGCTTCCCAAAGCTGCTGTTTGCCCTTGGAGGACCCCACCTCCAAATGTCCCCATCCCCAGCTGCTGGATTCTCCGGGGTGTTGATACAGGGGGAGGGTGCATCACATGTCCCCTCTAACCCCCTCGCTGGCTCCGGTCCCTGCAGGAGGTGACACGGAGGACCCCAAGTTCCCCAAGCTGCAGTGGCCTACGCCGGACTTGTGTCCCCAGTGCCACAAGGAGGAGCGGGGGGTCCATGCCTGGGAGGAGCCGGCCGTGGTCACGTTCCTCAAGGCACACTTCTCCCCGGCCAACATCTACATGGACTATGCCGAGCCCGACCCCATCCCCGCGGCCAGGGAAGGGACCGGCGCCAGGCTGGGCACGGAGGGCCCGCGGGAGGAGAGGGGGAGAGGGGAAGAGGAGGAAAGGGAGACGGAGGGAGAGGCGAGAGTGCCGGGGCACCCAGGCTCCCCCGAGCCGCGGCGCCCCAGCATCGTGCGGCTGAACCCCAAGCTGCGGGAGGGGGGCGAGGACATCGTGGACCTGGATTCCTTCAGCGAGCAGCACTTCAAGAGCCAGGCGCTGCGAGCGGCCGCGGGCCGGCGCCGCCGCATCAGCAAGCGGGACACCATGGCCCTGCCCCGCCATGCCGCGGCGGGCAGGGAGCGCCGCCGAGCCCCCGGCCTCCTGCTCCGCGACCAGGAGGAGGAGGAGGCTGGGGAAGGCCTGCGGAGGAGCCCCTGGCTGCGGGTGCTTGGATTGGGCTTCTCCCGCCTGGACATCAGCCTGTGCGTGGCCCTCTACTTCCTCTCCTCCATGTGCCTCCTGGGCATGTACACCTTCTTCCGCCTCCGCACCCGCGCCCGGAAAGGCCGCCCTGGCTTCCCCGTGGCCTGAGAGGGGCTGGGGGGCCTTCCTAGGGTGGGTGAGCTGCTGAGACAGCGTTTGGGTAGGGGGTCTGGTACGGCCCCCTCAGGAGCTGTCCTGCTCAAGGCAGTTGCCTCACCCGGGGTAAGGGGTGGAAGGCTCTTTTTGGGAGGAAGGAGGTGTCAGAGCATCCCCCTTTCGAGTCATAGTGCCATGTTTTTGGGCGTGTGGGAGCTGGGACATGAACGGTGGTTTGTGTTTTGGCACCCGGCTGCCCTCAGACGCTCCCTGGCACCGGGCTGGTTTCAAATGGGAAGCCCAGTCCTGTGCTGGAGAGCAGCCCGTTGGGGTCCAACCACTAGTGGGGCCAGGAGGGTGCAGGTTTAGCCCCCCAAAAAGGGGACACTGCTGGGTGGGGGGGCAGCACTCATGGGTTCAGATGCATTTTGTGTCCCTTCTCTTTGAGATGTGGCCCAGGGCCTCCCCATGTTTCCTCGCCCCCTCCCCACGCTGTTGTTCGTTCTCTGCTTGTCTTAGTGGAATAAATTATTTTTGCCGATGCCTGCCCTGCCCTGCTGTTTCAGCTGGTCCCTGCCACGTGGGCGTGCTGGACTACCCCGCCCCATTCCTGATGCCCCTGCTCCTGCCTCCACCCCACCCCGGGAAGAGCACTTGGTTTAAAAATCCTTTCAATATTTTTCATTACTGTTGTGTGTTTTCTGCTGCCTTTTGCTTGGGGATGTTGCACCTCGGGGCCTCTGCCTCCTGTACGTCCCCAGGGCTGGGATGGCTCCTGGTTTCTCCTCAAGCAGGGGCAGGTAGAGGAAGTATGTGGGGGCCAGGAAGCTGCCAAAAAAAGTTGGCACGAGCTGTGGAGCTGCAGTTCGGTGCTGCCCACGGTCCGGAGCAGGGAGACACAGGGCAGCATCCCTGGGGACCAGGACTTCCGTGGGTGTGGGCCCCCTGCGCCTGTCCCCGATTCTCTCTGCCCTTTTATCCTTGTTAGGAATCATTAAGGAAAATGGTTGTTTTCCAGAGCGAGGGCTGGGGCCATCTGCTCTCCCAGCGCTGCCTAAATCCCCCTGTAACAAATTCATTGGGATTACGCTGCCCTCCCCTAATCCTGGCCCATCCCCCCGCGTGGGGGATTTAAAAGGATTAGAGCCCGGCCGATAATAAACTTTATTAAGGGGGAGGGGGGGTGTCAATCCGATTTGGAGCCTTTTTCTTGATATCTTCACTTTGCCCAGGTGGGAGGCGAGGGCTGGCGGGATGGGGAGGAGGGCGCCTGGCTCCGGGAGCTCTGGCTCCTCCAGCCCTTCCTTCCTCACCTGCCCGTGAAATAAATCGTCTCCCTCCATCTTTCCTTTAGCGCTTGTCCCTGGTCACGCCTCCAGGCGTTGTGGGGCTGGCACCCCTGTCCTGCCAGCTCTGTCCTGCATCCCTGTCCTGCCAGCTCTGTCCTGCATCCCTGTCCCGCCAGCTCTGTCCCCTCGGCCTTGGCCGTGTCCCTTGAGCGGGTGCTCAGCGGGCTCGTCCCGGCACGGAGCGGGGCTGGCTCCCCCGGGCCGGGAGCCGGCCCTGCCCACCGCCGGGTGATGGATGGGCAGGGGCTCGGCGCTGCAGCCCTGCTGCCTCCTTCTCCTTGATTTCCCTGGGGGGTTCACCCCCAACATCAATAACCACCCCCCCCCCGCCAGCTGCTGCCCTGTGTGGGACCGAGGGATTGCAGCGTGGGGCTGCCCGTGGTCACCTCAGCCCCAAAATGCCGCAGTGGGGCGGGCAGGGGGTGCAGCAGGTGGAGGGAGCGGGATTAGGGCCGGGGAGGTGGGCGCTGCCGGAAGGGGGTTAGCGGGATGCCCAGATTAGCATCCCCGCCAGGCCCGCAGCCTAAAGCTGCTGTGCACGCAGGAAAAAGAGAGTCTAGTAAATAGACTTTCCGTAATCCTGTTTGGTGGAGTCCCAATCCTCCCGGCTCTCCCGACCTGTGGCTCCGGGGTGTCCCCCTCCAACGGCGGGGAGCCCCGGTGCAGGGCACAACGGGGCTGCTGCAGGGCTCGGGGTGTCCCCCACGCTGTGTCCCCCTCTCGGGATGACTTGGGGACAGCTCCCCCCTCAGCCCTGCACGGCGGGAGCCGCAAACTGCTGTGGCCACACTCACAGGTGGCACAGGCTGCCCTGGGGACGCAGCCCCAGCCCCCGAGGTGCCCTCCCCGATGGGGTCACCCCTTCCCGGCCCTGGGGCTAATTACCCAAATGGCCGCAGGCTGCCGCAGGGCGGCCGCTATTCCCTAATACAATTTACCCTCAAGTGCAATTTAATTTTCCGCGAGGCCGGTGGCCAGCCCCCCGCACACCCAGGCACCTTCCCACCCCTTCAGCGCTCGCTCCTTCCAGCCTTGCCCGCCTTCCCTTTCCCTCCTCGGCGCAGGGAAGAGCCTTTCTCCACCGGCATCCCCTCTCCACGCGCGCTGCAGCCATAAAATCACCGGGGGTTCGCTGAACGCCGATTAATTTTCAATTACAATTAGCAACGCCCCTGCCTGCGAGGGGAGAGGCTTTCCCTGGCTGCTGGTGAGTACCCGGCTCTCGATGTTCTTGTCCTGCAGTAGGGATGGAAGTGGGAGGGGGTAATTCTTGGGATAATTCTTGGGGCTCGGGGTGCTACGGCCGATGCTGCCCAGAGGGGAGGTGGCTTCATGCCAAGAGGTGACTGTGGCGGCTTTGGACTCGCAGGGATGTCCCCACCTTGTTCTGGAGGAGCTGGTTTTGTCACACGAGGGGACTCTGGGAGCTGGGCTGACACCTGGCATACTCGCTGCATGAGTGGCACAAAGCTCAGCTCCCTGGCACCTCCAAACGTTTTGGGGTTTGCTGACTGGGACAGAGCTGCCCTCGCACCCCCCAGGCATGAGTCAGGACCTTATAGTTTCCAGTTTTCCTTGTATTTCCTTATATTCCTTTACATTTGCCCCAGTTCTGCCTGGAAACCCCCTTGTTGCACCAGGGGACAATGCACTGATGTCCCCTTCGGTGCTGCAGTGTCCAAGCCAACCCTAATTCCAGTGTGCCCAGGGCTGGGGCACACAAGGGGAGGCTGGCTCCGTGTCTTGTCACAGGCTTTGGGGTTTACCTGCATTTTATTAACGATGAATCCCAGCAGGGAAGGTGTGGGAGCAGCATCCCTGCTCGTCTGTGGTTTTTGGATCATCACCTCATGCTGCTCGTGTCTTCCTCTGGCTGCAGGGCCAGAGGGCTCAGGCAATGCCAAGGAAGGAGCAGGGCATCTGTGCGGGGCCAGAGCCCCCAAAAGTGCCCCAGAAATGCAACCTGATGAAAATCACCCTTCTGCAGGCTGGTCACCATCGAGCCTTAGCTCTGATTTAGCTCTGGGAGGAGGAGAAACCTGGAGGGGGAACATTTCACACCCACCACATGTAACCCCCTCTCTGGGCGCCACCAGGACCCAGCAGCATTTTGGGTGGCACAGGGAGGATTTGCTGGGCAAGCACCTCATGCCCATCTCAACCACCCTCTCCTTCCTGTGAGATGGGAAAAACAAACTCAAAAGAGACCAAAAAGCCCAAAGTGATCTAA
This sequence comes from Onychostruthus taczanowskii, assembly GCF_017590055.1. Taxonomy (NCBI): domain Eukaryota; kingdom Metazoa; phylum Chordata; class Aves; order Passeriformes; family Passeridae; genus Onychostruthus; species Onychostruthus taczanowskii. The sequence continues at coordinate 2,017,084 of NW_024504012.1, forward strand.
AAAATCCCTAAAGAGACCAAAAGATCCCCACCAACATAAGGAACAGATGGACAGCAGGAAGGATGGAGGGGAACAAAGCCGTGCTACCTGGAGAGGAAGGGATGAAAGCTCTGCCGGGAAGATGTGAGAGCCAGCACGGGGAAGGGGCTGGTGGGGTGGTTTTTTTGGTGGTGCAGCCCCCCGACTCCCCCCCGCAGCACGATGCTTCCCCAAGGTGAGGGCTCGGTGCTGTGTGGCTCCCTCTGCCCGCTCGCCACTTCCATGAGTGATCCAGAGCAGGGCAGAGGGGGCCGGATCAATCTGGCAAAGCAGAAAAATGAATGAAAATTGAATCCCCCGAGGAGAAGGGGGTGGAGGGAGCTGTTATCCCGGCTGAGAGATAAATCAGAGCGTGCCAGAGAGCTGGGAGACCGCGGTGACTCCCGGTAGCGCTGGAATAATTAGGGAAATAGGTTGGAAATGCAAAGCAGCAGGACCAGGGCGGCGATGGGGCAGTGTCCGTCTGTCCGTCTGTCCGCTCGTCCGGCTAAACTTCTCCCGTAAATCTGCCTTAGGGACCTGCCTTTCTGCGTGTTGGGAGCCGCGCTCTGGCTGGGGACTGTGGGGACACGGTGGCCCCTGCCCCAAGGGGCTGCGGAGCGCAGGTGGCCGGGGGCGACGGGGGCTGGCCGTGCTTAATGCACTTAAGAGCTGCAGCGTGATTTAGGGGATGGGACGGGATGGGATGGGAGGGGTTGGGATTCACCTCCCTGGGCAGGGAAGCAGATTTTGGCGTTCGGTGAACTGCAGGGTTGAGCTGTCTCCTGTGTGAGTGCACGCCGGTCTCTGCACAGAGCTGCCATGTGAGGGGCACGGGGGTTTGCTGGCAAAAATGGAGCTTTGGGGGCGTCAAACCCCTGCATCTCATAGAAAAACTTCAATTTTTTCCTAAGGAACCATCAGGCTTAATACGTTTCTTAGGTTTTATTATTTTTATTTGTAAACATATGTTTCCAGTTGCTGGCTTGTCCCACCTGCAGATTTCCTGACCGGGCAGGGTTTCAGGTTTGTTCAGGTGGGAAAATCGTCTTCGTAACAGTGTGGAAACGAAGGCTTGGCATGGGCACACCCGAGCTGAGGGCGGCCGTGCTCTGGGCTGGGTGAGCATCCTCCCTCACTTGCCAGAAGCTGCCGTGTGCCTCCTCGGGAGCCTCAGCCTGCTCTCTGGGATAGCCCAGCACATCGGGGCTCTTTGGCACCATTGTCCCCGAGCTGGTGACACGGCGAGCATCGGGCAGGGTGATGCTGGGGACACCCGCCCTGACTTCAGCTCCGTTTCGGTGACTTCCCTTGCTCAGCCCTTGGCTGCCAGGGACCGCCCCATCAGTGCTGGGGGCTGCGTCGTCGCAGGGTTTTCCCTCAGCAGAGCCCCGCGGGGATCCTCACGGAAGCCGTAGTCACACCGAGCCCTTCGGCATTGCCACCCTTGTGCCACCGCGGCCAGCGGGCTGTCAGGCTGAGCTGGGCTGGCTCTGTCCATGCCCAGATGTGTCCCTGGGGAGGCACCATTGGCATGGGCCCCGGGGATGTGTCACAGCGCCCTGTGGAAGCAGAGCTGGCCTCGGCGGGGTGACAGCCGCTGGGCAATAGCCCATGGTGCCGCGGGCTGTGCCGCTGTCCGCCGGAGCCAGGGAAGAGCCCCTTAGCTAAGCCTCCATTCCCAGCGGCAGGAGGGACAGGGCTGGGGCTGTGCCCGAAGCGGGGACTCGCCAATGCCTTCCATGGAGCGGGAGCGGGTCCCCGAGCCCCGGGAGCGAGTCCCCGAGCCCCGAGCGGGAGCAGGTCCCCGAGCCCCGGGAACGAGTCCCCAAGCCCCGGGAGCGGGTCCCCGAGCCCCGGGAGCGGAGCCGCCGCGGCCTCGGGCTCGTCCCTCTCTGTCCCCAAAGGCACCGCCGGTCCCGGCCCCGCCCCTTCCCCGCAGGCCCCGCCCCCGCTGCACAAGCCCCGCCTCCCCGCTCAAGGCCCCGCCCCCGGCGGCGCGGAGCGGGCGCTGATTGGCTGCAGGGGGCCCGTCCCGCCCCCGCCCCCCTGCGGGCGGTGACGTCAGGCGCGCTCCCCGCAGGGGAATGAATGGGAGGCGGGCGGCACCGGCGGGCACCGGCACCGGGACGCGGCACCGGGACACGGCACCGGGACACGGCACCTCCCGCCGCCGGGCTCCGCCGGCCCGGCCCGCGGCTCTCCCGCCCCTCTTCTCTCCCCTCCGCCGCCCCCCGGGCCAATAAAATGATGCAAAGCTCTGCGCTCGCTGCCGAAGGGGCTGTCAAGGGGCTTCCCGAGATCCTCGGTGTGCCGGTGCAACGTAAGGACGCTTTTCTCTTCTCCCTCCTTCGCTCCCTGCCGCAAAGGCGGCCCCGGGCCGGCGGGGCAGCGCCCTGCGGGTGGGCAGGTGCCTCCGCTCCCGTTCGCTCCCGGTTCCGCACTTCCCGTTTATTTTCCCCAGCGCCGTTCACGGACGCGAAAATGCGGAGGGTGCGGGAGGGAGAGCGCTGCCCCGGGGCGGGCGGGGAGCGGAGCGGTGCGGGCCCGGCCCCGACGGGCAGGACGGCGCGGCTCCGGCTGTGCGTGTGTGAGTGAGTGTGTGAGAGTGTGAGTGTGAGTGTGAGTGTGTGTACGGCCCCGGCCCCCGCCCGGCCCCGCGCATCGCCGACCCGCATGGCACGACACCGCGCTTGTGTCGTTTATCGCGACAGGCGGCGGTGGGAAGCGGCCCAGGGCCGTGGTGCGGGTACCGGGAATGGCGAGCCCGGCCGGGCACCGCGCGGCCCCGGAGCGATGCCGCCGCACCCGCGTCTATCCAAAAATCCCGTGCGTGTCCATTGGGGTGTGGGCAGCCCTGCGGCCACAGGTAGCGCGTCCGTGGGGCGCGCACAGGCACGCGTGGGGGGCACGCCCGGCTGGATGGAGCCCGCGGGGATGGTGCACGCCGAGGGGGGATGCTGGAGCCGGGCTGGGGGTGAGCACAGGGGCTGTCAGCCCTGTCGTTCTTGCAGGGGATCCCGCGGGCGCTGTGGATGTCCCCTGTGGATCCCGGCGGGGGTCGGCCGTGCCCCGGTGCGGCCGGGGGGCCTCTGCGGGCGGCCACCTGCGCGGCTATTGCTGCTGTTGTTGTTATTATTGTTGTTATTTTTATTATTGATATTATTTCTCCCCGCTCGCAAACCGTTCCCGAGACCGGGGCGTCGCCGCGCTCCCGGCCTGGGGGGACCCCACCGGGGCCATCAGGGCGCTGCTCGGCCCCCCCCCACAGAAAGTTGAGTGGGGGGACCTCGGGGGGAGGTGGAGGAGGGGCGGGACGGGCCCGAGGCGCGGGACAGCCCGGCCGGGGTCGGGGGGCACGGGGGGCACGGGGGCTCCGCTCCGGGACAGGATTCCGCACCTGCGGCCGCTGCCCCGCGGAGCCCCCGCGCCGTTCCGGGCCCCGGGCCGCTGGGATTCGTTTGCCGGGGGATTTTCGGTGGTGCCTCTCTTGCCGCGGCTCTTCGGGGAACCTGTCGCCGCTACGGCCCGGTTCGGTCCCCTTGCCGAGCTGCGGGGGGGTTAAACAGGCGGGCCCGCTTAGCCAATTCCACCGCAGCAGAGGGGAGGGAAAATCGCGGTCAGGAGCACAGAGCCGGTGCAGGGACAGGGACGGGGACACGCAGGGTCTGTCCCAGCACCGTATCCCGAGCCACGCCGCCGGTTCCGGATCGCTGGGCCACGTCTATGGCCTCGGAATCCCTTGATTTAAGAGAAAAATGAGGTGCCTAAACCACCGTGGAGCTGCATTGCCCCAGAACAGCTCCCTGATCTGGCCCTCCTCGGGGCCACCAAACTCCCTGCCCATGACGTTGTCATTCCTGTACTGACTGATGGATATCAAGAATTAGCAGAAAAGAATCCAACGAGATATTACTATTGCTATTACAACTATTATTATGACAACTGTTATTATTACTACAAATATTGATATTTGTATACCTAGTAACGGTATTATTAATAATAATAATAATAATTATTATTATACTTATTTATGCTCAAAAAAAATAGCAGAAAGAAAATAGATGAGGCTGGGCTGGTGGAAATCATCCTCCTGTGGTTTTCCCGCTGCCCCAGCCTGAGCCCTGCGGCCGCTGCCAGCTCCCAGCCACCTGCTTTCATGTCGTGACGGATTTGGGGCCCGATCCTGCCTCAGTGCCACAGAACACGGCCCCCTCCGAGCCAAAGGAAATTCTCCCTGGGCAGGGAACCCCTTCCCAAGAAGGAGCCAGGGTCTGCCCCCGGCCCCCAGCAGCACCTCGATATTTCATCGCGTGTGAGAGGAAAATCCGTGACATTTTAATTTTTAATCGCTATTAAATCACAGTTTTCCCTCTCTCTTTAGCCGCCAGTTTCTTTATTTTAGCAGCGGCCGTGTCCTACAGCATCTTTTTCTGCAGGATTCTGGGGATCCGAGCTGCCTCTCCCCCCACCACCCCCCCCGACAGGCCTTGCTTAGCCTTGCAGACGGGATTGTTAAAAATAAAATTCCGAATATTATTTATGAATATTGTTTTGCAAATCTCGCCGGAGTCAAAACTTGTGCCAAAGCCTGCGGGAACAGTGCCCGGCTGCCGGCAGGCTCCGGCCAAGGGGCTGGAGCGGGGGGAGTGATTAATCGCCGCCGAGAAAGTCGTTTGCCCGCAGCAGAGAAATGAACTGGAAGGTTTTTCATGCGAAGGAATGAGGTTTCCTCCCCGCAGCAAGACTTTTGAAGGAATCCCCGCACCGGCGCTTTCCTCGGGCTCGGTGCCGGCTCCGGTACCGGCGGCCCGGCCCCTTTGAGCTGCGCTTGCCCCGCGCTCCCGGACACCGATCCCGGGGCTCTTGGTGCCCGGCGGGGAGCGCACCCCCGGCGCTGCCCCTGCCTCCCCGCTCCCTTCCCGGCTGGGCATCGCCGAGGCCGCCGGCCGGTTTCTTTCGTTTCAATCGATATTTCTCTAATTTCTCCCGTCGGCAGGGAGGGGGGAATGGGGAGATGGACCGGCCGCTGATAAATCACGGCAGCGGCGGGGGCCGGGCTGCTCGCTCGGGTCCCCGTGCGTGGGGAGGAGGGGATTGCGGGATTGCGGCTCTGCCCACGGGCTTTCATGGGATACGGCCAAATCCCTCCCGGGCACATGGCCCCAAAGTTCCCCCCTGCCCCGGGGAGAGGCTGGCACCGAGGCTGCTGCATCGCCCGGCTGGTCCCCGGCGCAGAGGGGAACCCCGCGGCTGTGTCCCCCCCCCCGAGGACCATCCAAACCACCCTGTGCACACAGCCAGGGAATGCTGCTGGGCAAACACAGCCCGGGAGCGCCTCGTTCCTGACGTACCAGTTGTACCCATCAACTTTATTCCTGTCCTATAAAATAATTCAGGTAAAAGGAGAGCAATAAATGCGAGGCAGGGAGGCAGCTGCCTCTGTGGCAAAGCACAGAGCAGGGTGCAGGGCTTGAATTTGAGATATTTTCTCTCTGCAAACCGGAGGGACATCTCCTGGTTCCCCCGGCAGTTCCCCCTTTTGTTATTGTTGATATTAATTTTTTATTATTATTATTATTAATTATCATCCCCGTGTGTGCACACCGGCATCATTGCACACACAGGCACCTGCGCGTGGGGTTGGTGCCGTGCATCTACAGCGAAATTGGAGGGAAAATCGGTCTCCTCTTTAAAAAAAAATTAGTTTTCTTTAGAAATTTGAAGGGAGATATCCTGTTCTCGGCTGCCGCCGTTTGCTGGTAGAAACGGAGCTGTGTCTCTGCTTTTAGGAAGGGGAAATCTCTTTGTTGGCTTTGTGAGAGCGTGGGACGGGTGCATGCAAACACACACGTGTTTACATAAATAACCATTTAGACACAGAACGTGTTTCCTGGAGAGGCACACGCGCTCATGAAACCACCCGGGAGGAATTCCCGGGGCCGGTGCCACCGCCGGTGCCAGCGGCGTCCGCGCCGCTCCCGAACGCGTCCCGCAAACCCAGCGTGGAAATGGTGGCTGGTGCTGGAGGGAGGGCAGCGAAGCGCCCAGGTGTTCCCAAACCAGGAAGGGAAAGAGGGACCTCTAGAAGCCGTACAATTATTGGTTTTGCGCTTATGGTGCGGTTAATGGGGCAGAAGCAGCGGCCGGGGTCGGGGGGCGCTGGGGTTGCTGCTGCCCAGCCTGGGCAGGGATGGGAGCAGCTGCTTCCCGTCAGGTACGTGGCAGGAAGGACCCCAAAGGATTTGGAAATATTTTTGTTCGAGGCTGTAACAATATGAGATTTTCCTGTGCTCTTTTCCTCCTTGCCCCCCTTTTATTTCCTCCTTTGCCCGTTCGTTCCTCTTCCCCCCACCCTTCTTTTCTTTTCCTTTTAAAATTCCTTTCCTTCCTCTTTCTTTCCCTTTCTCCCTCCCTTTTCTTCCTTTCCCCTTTCTCTCCCTGCCCCCCTTTTCCTTTTTTCTCTTTTCCTCCCTTGTACCATTCCTTTCCTCTTTTCTCTCACGTTTTTTTGTTTATCCTCTTTTTCTTTTCTTTTTTTTTTTTTGTTTCTGCTTAATTTTCTCCTTTTACCTGTTTCCTTTTTGAATCTTTCCTTCCTTTTCCTTTTTAAAAAACATTTTTTCTGTTGTAATTTTTTCTTCTTAAGTATTTTTCCTTTTAAAAATATTTTCCCTTTTTATCTTCCTCGCTTTTTATCTATTCCTTATTTTTTTTCTTTTTAAAATCTTTTTCATTCTATACATTTTTTCTTTTTTAAAAAAGATATTTTCCCTTTTTCTTGATATTTTTCCTTTTATGTATTTTTAATATATTTTTTCTTTTAAAAATACTTCTTCCTTTTAAAATTTTTATTCTTTTTTTTTTTTTTTTCTTGGTTGTTTGGGCTTTTTTGTTTTTTTTTTTTTTTTCTTGCTTCCTCGCTTTTTATCTATTCCTTATTTTTTTCTTTTTAAAATCGTTTTCATTCTATACCTTTTTTCTTTTTTTAAAAAATATATTTTTCCTTTTTCTTGATATTTTTCCTTTTGTGTATTTTTAATATATTTTTTCCTTTTAAAAATATTTCTTCCTTTTAAAATTTTTCTTCTTTTTTTGCTTGGTTGTTTGGGGGTTTTGTTTATTTGTTTGTTTGCTTGTTTGTTTGTTTGTATATTTTTCTTTTAAAATCTTTTTCCTTTTTCTTTTTTTTTCCTCCCCCAAATCCATCTGTATGACTCAGTGGGGGGCAACAATCGGTGTCCCAGCTTGGTGCTTGTGCCATTCCAGAGGGAGGGAGAGGCGGGCAGGGAAAACGCGTGGCAGGGAGGAAAACACGGCCTGAAGGTCGGGGTGCGGGAAGGGAAAGCACCGCGCGTGTGTTTGCCCCATCCAGCCGGGGCTTTTGGCAAAGGTTTGCAGCGGGAGATGCTCCGGGACAGCGGGGATTTGAGGGGCGGCATCTCCTCAGGTTCTGGGAGCCCCGCGGGGGCTGACGCTGCTCTTCTCTCCATCCTCCCCTCCCCGGGCAGAGATCCCCCAGTGCGCCGGCTGCAACCAGCACATCCTGGACAAGTTCATCCTCAAGGTCCTGGACCGGCACTGGCACAGCTCCTGCCTCAAGTGCGCCGACTGCCAGATGCAGCTGGCCGAGCGCTGCTTCTCCCGGGCCGGCAGCGTCTACTGCAAGGAGGATTTCTTCAAGTGAGTACCCCAAAAGCAGCACCTCCCTGCCCGCGGAGCGAGCGCGCAGCCCCGTTTTAAGCGTAATTTCTCCAAAATCTTCCTGCAGCTTGTTGTTGTGGGAATAAAGGGGATGGCGGTGCTGTGCAGCTGCTGCCGAGTGGATGCTGGTTGTTGGGATTTAACCGTGGGAGAGCCCCAGGTCTGCCCGGTGCTCCTGTCCCTGCCCCGGGGGTGACACCCGGCGGCCCCGGCCCCGCTCGGAGCTAGAGGGCAGGAGAAACCCGCCCAAGGCACCGACAGCGCTGCCTCTCCTCCCGAGTGCCTCCCTCGCCTCCTCGGGATTTGCTGATGCTTTTTCTCTCCCTTCACCTTTTACTTTTTTTTTTTTTTTAATCCTTTTTTTGCTCTCATTAGCGTGAAAACCTCATTTGATTGCCTTGGCAGCTGCCTCTGAGCTGTGCGATGCCCCAGCCTTGGCATTTCCCTGCTCCCACGAGACAGGACAACCCGTTCCCCATTAAAAATGGACTTTGCCTTTAGGATGCTCTGGTCCCTGGCTGCCGGTGAATTTTGGGAGTTTTCCCAAGGGATAGAGAAGGTTTTTTGCTGGGGGTTGGATCCTGGCCGGGGGGTGCCTTTCACTGCCTGGATGCAGCAGCTGCTGCCCCTCGGGGACTAAAGCCACCTCCTCCACACGGGCTGTCCCCACCACCCCGACCACAATCCTAAAGCCATTACGATTAGTCCCTAGACAGGACTTCCCTGCCTTCCCATCCCCAGGCTCTCCTAGATCCTCATCAGGCATCAGGACCAAAGATGCAGCTTGGATTTCTCCTTCCCGGAGACGGTCAAAGCGGCCACTCCAGCCTGGGTAATAACACTTCACTTCTGATATTTTCCAGCCTATTAATCTCCGAGTCATTTAAATAGTCGCCCAAAAGGTGCGGGTAATCAATGTTAATTGGAGTTGAAAGATCAGCGACTTTCTCAGATGAGGTCCTGCCTGGATTATTTGGTGCCAATCAATAGCAGCTCGGCGCTCGCACCTCACCTTTCCTTAACCGCTCATTGATCTCGGGGTACGGAACCTGCAGGGGACGTGAGGATTCCAGCCCAGCTTCAGAGGCACTTGGCAATGCACGAGCTGCTTTGGAAAGGATCAGATCGATTTTTGAAATTTTTTTTGTCTTTTTTTTTTTTTTTTCCCCCCTTGCCCCGAATTGCAGCTCTTGTTCCTTGGCTCTGTCCTGGGTCCGCTGCCCCCAGATGATGTGGAAGCACCCCGGGGTGTGGGGACAGTTGTTAAAATGGCTTTTACAGTGTTCTGTGAGAGGAGGTGACTGGGCAGGGGATGGGGGCTGCAGAGTGGGCACCAGCTCAGCCTTGGGAGCAGAAAAGCATCCTCTGTCCATCCTATCCCTCTCTCACGCCTGCTTTCCTCCTTCCATCCATTCCCACCCTCCCTGCATCCCTCCCTTTATCCTCCACTCTATCCTTCCTTCATCCCTCCCTCCCTCTCTTGTCCATCTCCTCTCCACCCCTCTCCCACTTTCCCCCTTCCCTCCCATCTGACTCCAGGAGAGCAGAGGTCTCCCCAGCAGATGTCCAGGGACTCTCCCTTTAGGATACAAGTCCAGGAAATGAGACAAACCAGGTTTTTCCTTCTCACCTCCTGCTTCCAGCACCCCAAAATCGTGCTGGCACCGCTCGTGCCCAGTACCTGCCACCCATCCCTGGGTGGCACCTGCGTGGCTCAGGGACAGTCTCAGAGACCCAGCTGTGGTGGCTGTGCCCTGGATTTCTGGAGGGGATGAGCAGCCATGGGTGATTTTGCACGGCTGGGGGCTGTCCAGGCCTCAGGGGACAGCCAGAGGTGCCTGGAGTGGCTGCACCCCCGGGCACTCAAGTGCCACTGCCCCGCAGCCTCGGGGCTGGGCCAAAGGGATGGGGTGTTCCTGTTCCTGCTCCTTCGAGGCAGACCGGGGCAGATTTATCCTGACAGCTTTGTCACCTGGGCTGCTGCAGCACCAGCGTGGCTCTGGGATGCTCTGGGCTGCAGGGGAGACCTCGCAGAGCCCTGTGGTGCCAGTGGGAGGTGGGGATCTGCCCCAGCTCTGTCCCACAGCATCTGTCACCAAAAACACCGGTGGAACGTCCACTGACTTTTGACTTCCTCCTCATGGCACGGGTCACCCTTCATTCAGTGAATTCCCTTCTTGCACGCTTTCTGCACCATTCTGGCACACTCACATTGACTGCATGAACCTGCCCCGCTCCCTGCAGCGTTCCTGTACCATCCTTGCACATTTCTTTCGCGCTGCTCTCTTTCACTCCTTGCACCGTGCTCCTTCCACACTTCTTTTCCCACTCTCACCCCCACCTGGCACGCTGCTGCCACACTTCTCCCACGGCCCTTGCACACTCCCTGCACCGTGCTGGCAGCTTTGCTCGTGCCCCACAGCAGCCCAGCCCACCCCACGCCCCTGCCAGGCCATCCTTATGGTGTAAGAGCCCCATCATTCTGCATTAATCTGGGATTCATCATGCCAGCGGGGCGGCGTAATTAATTTATTTGGTATTAATGTGGATGAAATATGTACTGTCCTTGCAGGGGAAAAATCAGGCAGCCTATAAGCATTAGTTAAAAGAATCATTAAAATCAAACCTTCCTCGGCTCCATTAGGCCGGTCTCACTCTGAGGAAGATAAACCCCCGCCGTGTGAAGTGTCATGCATAATAAGGTTGATCGCTGGTTTAAACTCTGCCCCGTCTCCTGCTCCCCATCCCGGCAAACCCCACCTCGCCGGGGGGCTCAGGGTCGCCCGCTTCTCCTCGCAGGCGTTTCGGGACCAAATGCACGGCGTGCCAGCAGGGCATCCCCCCGACCCAGGTGGTCCGCAAAGCCCAGGACTTCGTGTACCACCTGCACTGCTTCGCCTGCATCATCTGCAGCCGGCAGCTGGCCACGGGCGACGAGTTCTACCTGATGGAGGACGGGCGGCTGGTCTGCAAGGAGGACTACGAGACGGCCAAGCAGAACGGTAGGCGCCCCGAAAGGGCTGCGGGGGGCGCGGCAGGCACGGGGCGGCCGTGGCTCTGCCCCCGCTGGGCTGCGCGCTCCGGGACAGCCGGTTTTGGGGAGATGTTCCCCGCGGTGTGCTGCTGCTCGGGGCTGGTACCGGCTCCTTCGCTTGCAGATGACTCCGAGGCGGGCGCGAAGCGGCCCCGGACCACGATCACGGCCAAGCAGCTGGAAACGCTGAAGAACGCCTACAAAAACTCCCCCAAGCCCGCCCGCCACGTGCGGGAGCAGCTCTCCTCCGAGACGGGGCTTGACATGAGGGTCGTGCAGGTGAGGCGGCGGGTGCCCCTCTCCACCCTGCCCCGAGAGAAGGGCTCCCTCCGGGGGGCTGGGCTTAGGGGATGCGGGGCTCACAGGGGTATCGGGGCGCCTGGAAGCTGGGCTGCAGCGGTGATGGGCTGCTGGGTTGCAGCGGGGTGTGGGAGCTGGGGGGCACGAGTGTTGGCATGCGGGTTTGCGGGGTTTAGGGATGCTGGGTTTAGGGATGCATGGGGGTTTAGGTGTTGGTGTGCCGGGGTGCTGGGATGGATGTAGGAGTGCTGGGATGTAAGGTGTGCCAGGGTGCTGGAGCTCTGGGCTGCAGAGGCGCTGGATTACAGGGGTGCTGCCATGCACGCCTGCCAAGGTGGCGGGGTGCCGCGGTGCCACCGATGTCCCCACTGCCCGCCCCAGGTGTGGTTCCAGAACCGGCGGGCCAAGGAGAAGCGGCTGAAGAAGGACGCGGGGCGGCATCGCTGGGGGCAGTTCTACAAGAGCGTGAAGCGGAGCCGCGGGGGAGGGAAGCTGGAGAAGGAGAGCTCGGCCGAGGACTGCGGCGTCAGCGACAGCGAGCTCAGCTTCCGCGGTGAGCGCGGCGGCCGAGCGGGGCCGGGGGGCTGCGGGGCCGCTCCCCGCGCTGACCCCCCGCCTCCGCTCTGCCTCCTGTCCCCGGCAGAAGACCAGATCCTCTCCGAGCTCGGCCACAACAACAGGGTTTACGGCTCCGTGGGGGACGTGGCGGGCGGACAGTTGCTGAACGGCGGCTTCTCCATGGAGGGCACGGGACAGACGTACCAGGACTTGCGGGACGGCAGCCCCTACGGCCTCCCGCAGTCGCCGTCCTCCATCTCGTCCCTGCCGGCCCACCCGCCCTTGCTGAACGGGCTGGACTACGCCGTGGACGGCAGCCTGGGGCTGGTGGCCCACGGGGCGCAGGGGGTGAGTCAGACGCTGCGGGCCATGGCCGGGGGGGGCCCCACCTCCGACATCTCCACGGGGAGCAGCGTCGGGTACCCAGACTTTCCCACCAGCCCGGCCTCCTGGCTGGACGACATGGATCACCCCCCCTTCTAAGCGCTGCTCGCCCCCGCCCCGGCCCCCGCGCTCCCCCCAGCAAGCGCAGCACTGAGGGCACCCGCCGGCGTTGACCTTTCCAGGAGATCCCATGGGAACGGCCCTGGAGGGCTGGAGGGAGGGGGGACGGCACTGGCGATGGCAGGGGGGCTGTGCTCGGGCGGGGGGCACGGATGCCTTTGGCTGTAAGCACAAGAGAGGTGGCGGCGCACGGGGCTCGGCGGGGCCGGCGGGAGGGAAAGAAGAACAATCAGGGGTGGCAGAGTCCATCCCGGCAGCCGCGCCGGCCCCGCAGCCCCTGCCGGGCACCGCTGCTATTCTCAAGAGTTATTTTTCGATACGGTGTTGAAAAGCAGCTCGGCGCTGCCCGGAGCCTCCGCGGAAAGAGAAGTCTATATTGTAGAAGGGTTTATTTTGCCGGGGCCATTGCCCCGCCGCCCAGGGGCGATCCTGCCTGCTCCTGGCCTAGCGCTGGGCCGTGATTTATCCCTGGGCACGCAGGAGCATCGCTGCTTTGTACCATGGTCACGCGAGGGGAAGGAATGAAAAAAAAGCCTCCAGCCCGGGATGCCCCCTGGCCAAGCTGTGCCATGGCAGGGCCAGCCGGGATGCCTGGGGCTGGCACCTGCAGAGCAGCCACTGGAGGGGTGGGTGGGAGAGGTGGGCAACCTTTGCTCTGAGGCCATTGCAAAAAAATTCCTCCCAAACAGGGGAAAGGGAATTTCGTCAGCTGCAGAAGCACCTGCGTGGTGGGAAGGGGAGGCAGTTGGGCTGTGAGGTGCTCTCACAGCCTGGTATGGGTCACCCTCCTCCTTTGGTGCCGTGGGTCTGATGGTACCGAAGGGTGAGTGCAGGCAGCCAGGAAGGATCCCGGCGGCTTTGGCACATCCCGCAAGCCCCATGGGGTCTGCTCCTGGCCAGGCTCACTCAGCACTAGCCCTTGCTCAAACCCACATGCCCATCTCCCCCAGCACAGCCACACCCCCCTATCCTCAGCCCCAAGGGTAAGATCCAGCTCCACACTCTCTGCCCAGGGTGCCCAGCTCTGCCCCAGCCCCACAGGGATGCCCTGGCCATGGGGGCCCTGCCACCCTCCCTGTCTCTGGGGTGAAGCTGATGATCCCAGGCTGCCCTTCAGGGAGGGCTGGGGGTGGATCCAGTTAGTCAGCTCCTTCCAGCGGTGTGGAGGCTCCAGAAGCAGAGGCAAAAAAAAGAATTAAAAAAAAAAAAAAAAAAAAAAAAAAAAGAAAAAAGAGAAAAGCCACACGAGAAAGCACATCACTGGTCTGTCCTTGTCCTTCCTTGCCCCCCCAGCTGGGTGCCTTGGTGCTGCAGGAGCTGCCCCAGCTGCCTCCATGTGCCTCCCCCCTCCCCAGCCTTGGGTGCTGCTTCGTGCCAAGCTCCCGGCCTTGCCGGCCCTGGTGGAGAGGGGGACGGGGCAGAGCTGTGCCTGCTGCTCCCATCCCCCTTCAGCAAGGCCAAATGCCTCCTCCCCTCGCTGTGTAAATTTTGTACAGTTCCAGAAAGTGAGAGTCTTGTTTCCTGGGGGAATAAAAAGGAAAAAAAAAACCCAATGAAAAGAATAATAATAATAAAAAATTTTAAAGAATAAAACCTTATTTATTGCCATGTCTTGGGGGAGAAATGATCCCCCCAAATTGCCCCCGGATTCGGGCCCAGGGCGTTGCTTTTGTACCCTGCCTCTAGTGTGTTGGCATGAGATGTGTACAGTCACCCCCTCGCCGTGAGGGAAAGCGATGGCAAATAAACTCGGGATGCTTTTTAGCAGCTGCTGTCTTTGGGATTTTCTGTCTTTGGGATTTTCTTCCTCAGCGGGAGGGCAGTGCTCACCACTGGCATTGCTGGCTGTTTGGGGTCAGGATTGCCAGGGTCGTGTCTGCATGGCGGCACTGACATCCCTGGGTGACGGAACAAGTGGCACTGGTCATCATGTCCTGGCTTTTTGCTGGCACAGAGAGGTTTGGGGTGGGAATCTCCATGGCTGCCACATGGCACCCCAAGGTGGCACGGCTTTCCTGCCACCTTGCAGCAGTGACAGTGGGTGCCTGGCTGTGCCACTGCAGCGCTCGGCGGGCACAGGTGACATGGAAGGGCCGTGCCAGGCAGGAGGGGCAGAAGGGTCCAAGCCCCTCCACGGGCACCGGTGTGTTGGCTTTCTATATTTTAATCATTTTAACATTTAATGCTTCTCAATTAAAGTGATTTCCTGGAGTAGATGCCAAGCTCAGGGCGAATGCACATTAACCACTTTCTGTATCGGTAGTTAAAGGCACCAAGGGATTTAACAGCAATCCGCAAGGCTGCTGGGGAAAGGTTTGGCTGAATAAAGCAGATTATAAACAATAATATATGTCTTTCTCTCCTCCCCCCTACCCCCACCCCCGCTTTCTTTTTTTTTTTTGGAAAGGCTCCAACCTCACAAACAGACCTAAAGTGCTATAAACATCTCCAGGGCTGAGCGCTCGGCCCCAAATGTGCTCTCTGAAAGCACCAGCACCGTGGCTGCTGCTCTTCATCCCGGCTTTAACAGAGGTTTTTTATTACCCAGCGTGTCCATCAAGCCAGGCAGTGGCTGTGCATTACTGCCCTGCACAGTGGTGGCCTTGCTTGTCCCCAACCTTGGTGCCACCAAAGTCAGAGTGACCCCAGAATTGGGGTTGGCATCCTTGTTTCGTCTGCATCTGGGGTGCAAAAGTGCCAGGCTGTGATGAGCCCGGCCACTGCCAGCCTGCAGCTGCCCTGGGCAGGGGCAAGGGGAGCAGAAGCCCCCTTGAAGGGGGGGGTCTTGTTTAATATAAAGTTATTGGGAAATAACCTGCCCAAGCCATTTTGTCCCAGCATGGAGCCTGGCCTGTGCTGTCTGTGGTGTGGTGGAGCCAGCGCAGCGATTCCATCAGCGTCAGCAAACGCTGGCAGCAGCCACAGACACCGTGAGGGGCCAAACCCCACGTGTGCCCGCTGCCCAGCCACTCCTCAGCCCAGGGAATGTTCCCATTTGTGTTCCTGAGGCTGCATGTGCTGCAGAACCCGGCAGCAAGCAGATTCCTGTCACAGCCATGGAGATTTCCTCTGCCCCCCCCAGGCTGTAAATCTTGTCTGGGAAAAGCAAACTCATGGCAATATCCCACAGGGAAGCCACGGCCTCCTCTCCTCTTGCCACACACCCAGCCAGTGCAGCAGCCTGCTCCCAGCTGGGAGTTATCCCACAGCACAAACCCACCCCTGGCAGCTCTGTGGGCCCACCTGGGATGCTCATGAGGCAGCATTAATCCCCAGGACCATCCCACATCCGCTCAGGCATGGCCACCAGGCACATTTTTCCCTCTTTCTGGGTACTTGACCAGCTGAGAAGATCATGAAGTGTCTGAGACAGACCCAGAGGGGTGACAGGGTGGGTGCAGGTTTATCTGTGCTTAGCTCTTACCAGACCTTAGCCCTGGAGGAGCCATTCCAGGGATGGAAACACAGCAGGAGGCCCTGGAGCCACTGACTGAGGTGGTGTTTAAAGCCATTCAATTCAGCAAAGGGGTAAAAGTCCTGTCAGCTTGGAGAGGCTGATTAGCAGCATGTGTTGTGTGAGAACCAGAGGGACAGACAGACACCTGTATGAGCCTGCTGTCTTTGCAGCTGTCCCTCCTCAGGACAAGAGCTCGAGCAGAACTTCCCAAGGGTTATGGCTGCACTGAGCTGCCTCCCATTCTTATGGCTTCCAAGTCACCCTCTGCAAGAAAAAACCCAAAACCAAACAAACACATTGAGGCTTGATCCCAACACTGTGCTTTTATTTATATTATTTGTTTGGACCCAGGGAAAAAAAAAAAACAAAAAAACAAAAACCTAAAATTCAGCCTGAATGGGAGAGACGAGCATCTCACCTGGCCCTGCATCCCCACGGAGGAGCCGACAGGTCAGCCCACGCTGCTCTGGTGAGACAGCCCATACAGTACTCGTGTTTGATACATTAAAATAACACTTGGGGCCTCCTCCAGGCCTTCTCCCCTCTCCCTCCCCCCTCAAATACTGATGAGTGTCAGAGCATGCCAAGCTCTGATGCCATTCTGCTTGGCCCTCGTGCTGGAGAGCCCAGCCAGACCCCGTGCTTTAAAAGGTCCCCTGGAACCCCCGAGGTGTTTGGGGAGGGCGGCAGGGAGGGAGGGAAGGGGTGTTTATTGCGGAGCATCTCTGTCCCGGGGCTCAGGGCTCGCCGGGGCCGTGCTGCTGCAGAGCCGAAGTGATGGCTTTGGAGTCCGTCACCTCCTCGGGCAGGCAGCCCTCCTGGTCCCGCAGCCCGGGGTCGGCTCCCGACTGCAGCAGCAGCTCCACGATGTCCAAGAACTCGCAGGTGGCAGCTGTGGGGGGAGAAAGGGAAGGGTTAGTGCGGGGATGCTGGCCCGAGGCGGCGGTGATGGGTGTGCTCGGAGCTGGCCATTTCCCCCGCTGGAGGCAGGGAATGCCGGCTCAGCAGCTGGCCCGGAGCAGCAGAGCACGGCCAGGGCAGCTCAGAACACAACGTATCGCTTGGGATCTAACAGTGCAAAGGAGGGAGAAAGGACACAGTGAGAGCAATGAAAGCCTGAAGTCCTGAGGGGGTGCCCCTGGTGCAAACAGCACCCAGTCAGAGGTGCTGGGAGCTGAGGGATCTGCAGGGCATCACCTGGGACAGAGGGAGCCTGGAACAGCTTGGCTAAGGCTCATTCCCATCCAGGACTGGAGAATGAGCCTGGGAAGGGTCCCAGAGTGCTACTGCAGCACTGCAGGGACCCCCAAAGTGCCACCTGGGAAAGCATTCCCTGCCTGCTTCTGTACCCAGAATTTACAAAGCGTTCACCATCTATAATGGATCTCGAAGCCCTTGCCCCTCACCTGCCTCCTGCACCTCGCAGGGAGCAGGCAGCACATCCCAGCCACAACATCTTCAGTACTGCCTGGCTCCTGACTTTTGCCCATCCCTTCTCTTTGCACAAAATTCAGATGGTGCATAGCTGCTGTCCACCAGTTCCTGGAGCCCTAGCTCGAGGTGACTCTCCCCATGGCCTGGGACAGCTGTTAATGGCACACATTTTATTCCTCACACCTCTACTGGCAACTGTTTTTTCATCCCTCATTTTCTCTGACAATATAGAGTCAAGTTCTACCCGAGCTCTTCTCTGTCCTAGGATGTCTTACCTAAGGATGCTAAAATAAAAGAACCAAGAAAATCAGGCAAACTCTTAACACTGAAGAGCTGGACTTGGCTGACATCAGCAGAAGTCCCAGATCCTGGATTTTCCCTTCAGCCTGTGCAACTCAGACCCTAGTCAAGCCAAAACCTGCCTTACAAGGCCATGAAGCTGGCAGCTTCCTCTTGCATTGGTAGCAATTGGTTTTAATAATATTTTGGGTGTTTTTATAAAGCAACCGACTGACTCCTTTAGTAATTAGAGTGTCTTTTGCATTACTCTGCAGTCTTCTAATGATCCAAAAGGACAAGCAGTAATGTCTCATTAAAATAAATTCGATGTGTGATTGGAGTTTATATTGAAAGGATAAAAAAGGGGTCAAAAAGGGGAAACAGGTTGGTGAGGAAGCAGGTGGGGGTGTGGGCGAGGCTGAGCTGAAGGGGGGCACATCCCTCTGCAGAAAACAGACTTCCAGAGGTGCCAAGGAAGGTACGGTGGCAGCTTCTGGGGATGGGGAGCTGGTCCCCACGGGCTAAGGTGCCTTTCCTGTCTGGTGCCGTGTCCTTGAGCAGGCTGGGGACATCCCTGGGGACGAGCACAGCTGCTGGATTTATCACACCCCGGGACCCTCGATTTGTCAAGGGCCAGAGCGGCAGCCCTGACACTGGCACGGGTGAAGATGAATTTCCATTCAGCGCAGTTCGCCTCCCGACTCCATTAATCCTCAGGGTTCAGATGATGAATTTTTTTTTATTATTTATTTCCCCTCCAGCGTCCCCTCCCACCGCCCTGCCCGGCGCAGACCGAGGCGAACAGATGGCGCTTTGCAGGGAAGCCGGGGTGCCCAGGAGGATACAGAGCCTGCCCGCTCCGCCGACACGCGGCCTCCGCCGCTCGGAGAAGCCTTGATTTCCTCTGGGAGAGGCGGCAGCGATGATCCCGGTGTTCCCGGGAGCGGGTGGATGGAGAGGAGCCGAGGAGAAGGGCTGCCCAGCAGGGACACCCCCGGGGCCCCGCTGGCCCCCGCTTAACCCGCGATTAAAGGCGGGGTCAGCGGCCGTCGGAAGGAGCCGGGATTTATAACCCCGGCAGGATGCGGTTTGACACCGGCTGTAATCAGGAGAGCTGTCACCACAAGGACAGCTGTCAGGCCACGCCGCTCATAAAAAGGGATGCAGACACCCTAAAAGCCTTGCTGATGGGATTTAACCCTTCCCTGGACTCCATGAACAGCCTCCAGCAAAAGGGAAGGCCTTGTGGAGGCACTGCTCTGCTCACAGGTGGTGTCCATAGGAGCTCTCCTGCCTTCCCACCGCAGTTAATGACTCAGTTAGGAAGTGCTGAGTGAAATGGGACTGGGAGGGGACAGCGAGTTCCAGTTTCAGGCCAACAGGCACCTGAATCAAACCCAGTCACCCATTTAAGAAGCAGTTTCCAAGCTTGGGTGATTTACAGCCAGATCAGAAAGAAAGGGAATGAGGATTCCTGGGGGCAGTGATGGTCACCAGGGACAGCTGGGCACCCATGGGAACACCAGGCCTGTGTACAGCGACCCAGAGAGGCTTCCCAAAAATTATATACAGGGAGGTAGAGGGGATGATACTCAAGGGGAAGAAAAACTTTCAACACTTCACAAACATTTGGGAAGAAAATTCTGGGAAACAGTAGTTATTGAAACACCTGAGCTGGAAGGGTAGATCAGAGAAACCATTTCTGAAATAATGTTCATTATATCAGTTATGTTTGCTTGTGTTGAACAACCTGCTTCAGTCCCCAGCCAGAAGGATCCATCTGCATGGAATTTAAACTCAGGTGATGCACCCACCTTTTCCTTTCACATACTGGGCTTGCTTAGAAGCAAGTGCTCTTGGATAACTTACATGTGTGCTATGCTTTTGCACAATCTACTGTGAACCTGAAAGGCGTTGGAAAAGCATCTTCCCAGGAGAGAGAATGCCCAAAGTGTGGAATTGCTTAGGAAGAGAAAGAGGCAATGTGGCATTTTAAGTGCTGTCCATCTGCGGACAATGCTGTGCTAAGCAACAGATTCACCATTCCAGTCACAGTGACAGGTATTTGAAAAATTGAGTATCCTACAGGAAAGATCCCACAGGGAGAAATCACACATTATTGTAACTATAGTCTTGGTTCAGGGGCCATGGAATCTGGGAGTTTAGCTCCAGATCCAAATGCTGTGCCCTGGACTGATGTCTGCAAATCAATTTTGCTATTCTGCTAATGTCCTTGTGGAGAGATCAAGAAGAGAGAGAAAGACACAAACACTTCAGAATGACAAGTATGCTCTTAATTACTGTGACAGGCATCAAGAGAGAGTACAAGACAATAACTGGCTATGTCTTAATTTTGGGAAAAAGATTATGATCCAGATTAAATTGATACTTTTTTCCTATTCCCTGCACATCAGCACCGCACACATCACTTCAGTCTCTGCTTTTCTCATTTGGAGATAGAACAATCTTTCAATTAAATCACGGATCTAATTAGCCTGTAATTGTAGGAGGGACACCAACTGTGACTTGCCTCTGCTGATTTTGGTGGTAGAGAAGCTGCTGCTCTCTCAGCTGTGATCAAACAGGTTTGTCACCAGGACACACCAAGGTGGAGGCCACCTTGTTTGTCCCCTTCCCAGGAGCTCTGTAACTTGTTAAAACTGGCACAGACCCTCCCTGAAGGCCAAAGGATTTGGCATCCCCTAACCAGAGCCACTCCTGGTGGCAGGTGGCACACCAACATCCTGAGACACAGAGGTGTACAGGGAAACTCTGCATCATTAACTGAGGGAAAAGGAAGGCTTTAAGGTGACATCTGCAGAGGAGAACGAAGGGAGGGCAGCAATCTTCTCCCAAGGCTCCTACCCCTACCATCCTGGGATTTGCTAGTGGAGGTAGCCACTGGTTAATCAAATCCAGCTTCCTTGCTCATTTTTCTCCTGGAATTTGTTTTCTGTGTACAGAGCATTTACTCACACAACAAATCCACACTGCTAAGAAGGAACAGCCAAGCTTAGAGGCAGCTTACCATAATGGAGTGCAGTCTGGCCTTCGCCATCCTGAAAAAGAGAAAGAGACTTGATTTTAGAGGTGTAGGTAACGTTGTGGTAATACAAATACATTCCAGTTTTAAATAAATAGGCTGAATCCTAGCAGTGTTTTAATTGACCAGACAAACAGCCAGGACACCCAGCTACCTGACAGCTGGGATTTGAATCATCATCCACCATCACTCCCTATTGATGGATAATCAATATCTATCCACCCATAAGAGTGCGTGGATCACGTCATGACGTGAGTATAATTCAGTTCAAACTGTTATCACTTCCAGCCCATAAAAATGAAGAATTTCAGTCCTATGGCCTCACTCTAGGGTTCTCACTACTCCTGGTGCTTTAGTCCAAGATGCTTCAGTGCAAACCCAGCTTTGCCAGCTACCTGAGAGAAGAGTAAAGCACTGGGACACTCACACAGCTCAGTGCACTGACACATGGGAGCACACAGGGGAAAAAACCCAGTTCCTTCCCCCTGAATAAATCTTAGGTGCCTGCCTTCAGACTTTAGGTCTGCCCCAATAGCCAGGTTAAGTTCTGTCAGGTCAGGAAAGGGCACAATGCTCAGAGATGAGAGCAAGTTGCCAAACTCATCCTTGTGAAACACCTGCAGCGCAAGGGCAGAGCAAAGTGTGTGATTTGTAGGTGCTGGCACACAGCTCCCTGACACTTAAGGCACTGCACCAGCTGCAATGCTTTGGGAATATGTCCCCTCCCCAGTGCTCTATCACAGTTGATGTTTCACATCCAGCATTGCAAACCCAGGCGCCTCAACCTGCCACAGCCTCATCCTGCCACCAGAACAGGTGAAATAACAGAAGTAAAGAATCACTGGCCCCTTTGCTTTCACTACTCCAACCAGGATTAGCCTCTAATTCAGTTCTTTGTCTCCTTAATTTATTTACATCTGTCTATGGAGACTTAAGTTTTTAATTACCATCATCTTTGGGATTAAGGTGCAAATTCTACAGTTTGCTGTACATTCTGGAGCAGGCAAAAGAGAAAAGAACAGGAAAGCAGATAGAAATTCCACTTATAGCTGGAAGTCTTCTGGTTTCCCAGTGTGTTACTCTGTTTGATATTAAGCTTGTGGAGCTGAGGAATTAGGAATGACCTGTGTTTTGGGGTGGGAGGTGCCATGCTTTGCTCTGGGACACAGCATC
The DNA here is from genome assembly GCF_017590055.1 of Onychostruthus taczanowskii. Taxonomy (NCBI): domain Eukaryota; kingdom Metazoa; phylum Chordata; class Aves; order Passeriformes; family Passeridae; genus Onychostruthus; species Onychostruthus taczanowskii. Next base: position 2,038,588 of record NW_024504012.1, read on the forward strand.
AACACGACAACCAGGGCAGCAACAGGGATAAAAAGCCAGGTGTAACAGGCATTTGCTGCCTAAATACCCATTTCATGTCTTTTCCAAGCAAAGGGGTGGGTGGGTCTGATTTTTCCTTCCATGTGCACTCAGAGCAGTGTTTGAAGATGCCTCATTTCAGGAGCCTATTTCTGCCCAAACTGTGGGGAGCGCAATGCAAATGGGTGTCATTAGATGGTACCACAATCCAAAGAAATGAGGGAATCACAGCCAGCATCCATTGATTATTCCACACTAAAGTAACCAGTGTGAGCCAGTGCCCCTGAGCTCTCCTTAAGCACATGGCTGCTTGGAGGAGTGACAGGGCCAGCACTGACTTCAGCAAAATACGGAGCAGGGCTGGGGAAGGAGAGGCGGGAGCACTCCAGTGAGTTATTGAAAAGGCAGGATGTCAGATCTGTGGGCTGGGGGATGGGAATCCAGCTCCCCTCTGCATCACCACCTCCAAGACTGCAGCCAACAAAACCCACAGGTGAATGGGACTGGAGCCATGCAGCAGAAACCCTTTCCCACGGGAGGTCTTTGCTGCAGAACTCCCTGTTAAAACACAGAGGACTGCTCCAGGAATCCTACAGACATTTGTTCCTCTTCCAAAGGCCTGCAGAAAGCACTGCTGTTTCAGCAGCTGGCTGGGGATAACAAGGTTTTTTATTTCTCTTAGATGTACTTTCTGGCATCTGCTGGGCTAAGGAGGGAGCGCAGGTCTCGGCATAGGAAATGCATCCCTCTAATCCCAGTGTGGTTTTTAAAAAGAACTATTAATCCAATGTTATGCAAACATGGTTTGCACTTTATTTACGCTGCGGATTTTCCCCCTGCTTTGAGCCTGCCCAATGGCCAAATGCTATTTGTTACACTTCTCAGATGCCGTGCTGTTTGCTTCTATTTCCTCTGTGACAAATTTTAATCCAGGTAAATGGAAAAAGCTCTAGTGTGGTCACTCACTAAAGGCCTTGAAAGCCCTTGGGAAGCTGCTGATCTCAATCCCTCTTTGATTTGGCTCTTTGGAGCACCGTGGCTAATTGCAGCCTGATGTACCCGGCTGCTCCAGGTATGGCAACGCTGAGCCTTCAGAGCAAAATGGTCACACCTGGAGACTAACCAAAGATGGGCTGTGAAAGTCAGGATTACAGCTCCCTTTGTGGGAATTATGTGAAACAAATATTATGTGAAACAAATATTGCCTGCCAGGCACTGGAAGTGTCTGTTTTGCAATCAAACACCATGTGCAGAAGATGAGTGAAGATGAATTGTAGCTGGTCTTGATGCAAGGGGTGTTTCCTGATGTGCAACAGAAAGCAGTGGCCTCTTGATCATCTTGAGGTCCTTCTCCCAAGATGTGTCTGTGTTAGGATGGATGATCCCAAACAGGGAATGGGCAGGTACAAGCCTCTGTCCTCACCCCATTGGCATCAGCCAGGAACAGGGCATCTGGAGCACATCCTCTGCAGCCAGGAGATGCCAGCAGTGATCAGATGGATCCTCTCAGTGGATGGACCAAAGACAAGGTGCTGAGTAAAGGTGAGTGGGGAACAGGAGATGGGCAGCTCTGGGCCAACACTGAGCCAGGATGCCTCTGAGAAGTGCCCTTTCATGCCTCTGTATCATCTGGGAAAATATCACTGTCACAGGGTAAAAAGGAGGAAATCTGCTCTGATTCGGTGAACTTCAATACAAAAGAGGGGAAAAGCCAGGCTCAAAGCAGCAATACACCTTCTGTAAAGGCTTGCAAGGCACTGGTAGGCCCTTTTCCCAGACTCCTTTTAGCAATTCTCCATCTGTAAAAAGGAGGAGCTTGTGGAAATGGCAGAACCCACACAGGCAGATAGAAAGTGACCAGGAAGGGAATACCATGACACACTCAAATGTAGGAGTGCTCAGTCCCAGACACATTATGGACCAACAACAGATCTGATTCCAAGATTCCCTCTTGCCTCCTAATGCCATGTGCCATCCCTGGTGGCTTCTATAGCCTCCTGGCACATCTGGCCACACCAGGGTGACAGCTGAGCCACACAGCCTTTAAGGGAGATGAAACCCCAAATGTCCATGCCTACCAAACCCATCAAAACAAAGATGCTACAAAATCATTGGTACTTCCTACATGCATGGTCTGTGACAGATGTCACTCAATGAAAATCCAACTACCAGTGGATAACTTATTGGATAACAGGATTTTGTTCTGCTCCTGAGAAATTTAAGCAAGAGAAATGGGAGAAGATGGACCGAGCGCAGATGGACCAACTGTCTTATCTGCTAAGTGGTACTGTGGCTGCTGCACATGAATTCTGTCTTATAGCTGATGGGATTATATGAGTGTTGCCATCCCATGTTCATTCCTTGGGAATTTCTGTTCCCTGCTTAACCTAACACAAGGTCTGGACTGAAGGGCAGAGACAAGGAAATGGCTTGGCTAAACCTGCTGAGATGCTGTGCACTCTGTAAGACACAATCTCCCATTTCAAGTAGACTTTGACTGGCCAGTGTCTGACTGTGGTTTCACTGGACAGTTTTAAAACCAGTGCTGTATAAACACTGATAGCTCAGAGCTGCTTCATTTGCCCTCCAGGCTGTGTGCAGTGGGAGGGTGGCCTGGAGGGAGACACCACCGCCTCTTCCACCATCTCACCTGTTTTGTTCAGCACCAGGGGAGAAAGAGGAAAAACAAATCCATGCTGGTTAGTTACCTGGGTGAGCTTTGGTCCAGCCTGATCCCTTATCGGTGATGAAGCTGGGGCTGGACCCTCAACACCAGCACAAGGGTCTGGAGGGGACCCCACACCTCCTTGAGTGCTGCTCCACATCGAGACCTCACCTCAACAGCTTCAGTCACCTCCCCAGGCACAACAGGAAACCTCTACACTAACCCTTCCCTTTCGAGGGGTAGCACGTGTGCTCTTTATTTTAAGGTATTTTCCCCCCCATATCTCCTTTCTGCTCATTTGTGGCACCTTTTAAGGTGCAGGGCTCGTTCCCATTGACAGACTCCGAATGCTGGCAGGGATCGCAGGAGATAAGAACGATGAGGTGATAAGAGTGTTTAACAGCACCGGGTCCTGGGCAGCACGATGGGCCAGAGGGAAGATAAATATTTACACTACATCTTTAGAAGGTGAGTGAATAAAAAGGGCCAGAATAATAGAGACTCTGAACAAGCACCGATGCTTAGGAGCTGTAATATAAATCTCTGCAGCCTCACGACACACACTCACTCAAGCCAGGGAGATGAAAAATAGCAAGAAAATACTTCCCTCCTCTTTTAAAAAGGGTTTTATTTCTCATTTGTTTCTACTTTAGACTTCAACTTCCCAGCAATTTACTTTAACCTCATCATCATCTTATTCTCTCTCTGAAATTTTCTCTCCAAGAAGACTGAGGGTAAGGCTACAGCTCAACACACCAGAATTTACTAATCCCCACCAATACTAAAACCAGGCAATGGGGGCAAATATCTGAACTTCACCAGATGATTCAGCAGGAGATATCCCCATGTGCATCCTTGGTCCCAACACCAAGGCAGCTCAGGCACTCCCCAGGGACCAACACTATGGGACAAAGGATACAGAGCAACCTCTGCTGAAAGCAAAACCAAAAAGCATGCACTGGTCATGAACAGCTGGTTTTTAAGGGACTGCAAATAACCCAAGCTGACAAGTGCAGGGCATCCTCTTAAGTTTGGCTCCTCAATTAACTCTCCCACTTCCCCTGTGTGTGCATACAGGTTTGGCAGGGTTCCCTTTCTCACTGGGCTGTCCCTCTCCAAGAGCTCTCAGCTCTCTCCTCTGCTCATTCCTTCCATTCTGACCATTTCCTGCACTGTGCCAGGCAGATATCCCCCAGGATGGAAGGTGCTAGACTGGTTTTTATCATCACCTCTTGGGCCCTTCTCCAGAGCCTGCTGCCAGGCTATCATTTGGCCTATCTTCTAAGTGCCTCACAGATAAATTAGATCTGCATAGAGAAGCAATTATTACATTTCTAATGGCATGAACCCTTACAGCACAATCTGCTACTGAAAGGCAAAGAAAATTGCATTAGCTTTTGTTTGATTCAAAATTATGATCAAGGGAAGAGGGATGTTGAAGCCCTTTAAAGCCAAGCCTCTGAGCTGGGGATTTTTCTGTCTGGGGACCTCCCTGCTCGTATTCACTGCTGGAGCTCATACTTGTGGTTCATTTAGGAGTACTAATTTGGAGAAGCCTCCACTTATAAAGCTCCAGTTAAAAGCAGATCTAAGAAAGCTCAGAGAGAAGAGGATGCCCAGGAACCACCACTGGCTCCCTCCTGAAGCCTGCATCTGCTAATGCCCCCAAACACCCCCAGCCCGAGGAGTTCAGTGTGCCAGGGTTATGCTAATCCCTCATCGCCCTAGTTTCTAACTGGTGCTGTACCTAAATTTCCAAGTGCAATTTCAGTGGGATTTATCACATCTACTATGATCAGCATGTAGTGCTGCTGGCACAGATACAGGCTCTCAATATCCCACCACAGACATGGCTGTCATTAATTGCAGAACAAACTGATTTCTGAACCCATGCAGCAGCTCATGCAGCAACATTGAAACTCTCAGGGATGTTTTGCTGTTGAGCATTTTTAACCCATTTTGCAGCTGGCACTCTGTGCCCAGCTGTGTATTTAGACATATTTATAGGTTATATTTGCTACTGCCTGTTACCAGGCATCTTGCTGCTCATCAAACAAGTGTGTTGGTGCAATAGAAAAACTGCCAGGAAGCTGCAGGGATCAAAAACGTGTTTGGAGAAGTCAGTGCCTAAAGCTGTAACAAGTGTCACAGTGCTGTGGCTGAGCCAGCCCCTGGCAAACCATGCAAATGCCATCCCAAGCTATGGACAGGATGATATTCCAAAGGGCAGGATGCTAAAATCCTCTTCTCAGGGTGCTTCCCCGCCCCCTCCCTGCATAAAAGTTAGTGCTCCCGTACTGCTTTATCACTTTAGCATGGCTGAGGCAGATACCTGCTTATTTAAGGGGCAGGATAAATGGGCTGAGACAGCTTTCCCATCCCCAATTCACTAGGGAACGCTTGGAAATTCCACCTGACACCGGGACTGCTCTGTGCTCTTAAACAATCTCCCGTCTGATCCGATTGTTCCCCAGTGGGGAGGCAGGCTGCAGCTAGCTCAAGAGTCATTGATTGGATTAACAGCCTAATTCCCAACAGATGAATAGAATACTGATGTCTTGTCAGCCCACATCATAGAAGGAAAACACAATCTGCTTCTACAGCCCCGAAATTTAACCCTTTGCTTCCCTGTTCCCCCCTCCCCGGGGCTGGATGCAGGGTACAGCACTTCCAGCTGGAGATCCTACCTATTTGAATGAGAAAAAATTTAATAACCTTTGGGACACTTTGCCTAATCATTGACATGCCATGGTATTTTCTGTAAGAAACCCTCTTTTTCACCTTTTCCACACAGAAGAGATTCATACACCAGCGACCTTTATTATTTTTCCTCTTTTCCTGCCAATACAGGGAATGCTGTATGCTTCACAGTAAGCTGCTGAAAATTCATCAGCTCACTGGAACTTCTCCTGAAATATACAGATATTGAACGTTTTCTGAGTCTATCACTTGATCAGCAGGATGGATCTGCCTGGAAAGGAATATCCAGCTGTGCTGCAGGAGAGGCATCCCTGCAATGCCCTCTCCCTCCAACAGTTCTTGGCAAGCCGTGGGGCAGGGGAATGAAGCTGGGCACATCATTTGCTCTTGGAGAGCTTCTGTTCTCCACCTCCTAATGGAGACACTAATGTTTTCTTACCTCATAGAAAGACTGTGATAAGAAATTAATTGCTACTGGTCAAATGTTCACTACCACAGAAGCAGGACTGTGTGCATATTAAAGAGATTCTCCAAGAACAAAATTTATTTATGGAGTCGTTGGCACTGTCTGCTTTTATTTCCTTGTTCAGGAGATAAGAATAAATAAAAATAATCTGATTTTAAGGAATTCATTCAAAATGACCCTATTTTTTTTCTCAGATCACCGTGGTGTATAATGCTGTGGGGTTTTTTTGCTTCCAACACTCACCTTTTATGCTTGCATTTACAAAACAGGCAGGTATGTGAGGGTGGGGAGGCCCTGGCACAGCTTTCCTAGAGAAGCTGTGGCTGTCCTATATCTGGAAGTGTTCAAGGCTGGGCTGGATAGGGCTCCGAGCAACCTGGCCTAGGGGGAGGTGTCCTTGCCCACATCTGGGGGTTGGATCTGTGTGGTCTTTAAGGTCCCTTCCAAACCAAACCACTCTAAGATTCTATATACTTTTGAAGATTGCAAGAATATAAGCCAGGTTGTGCAGTGAAGCAGAAACAAGGTATTTCCAGTTTTATTTGGGTTTTACAGCTCACGTGCAGAGAGGAAACACTCCCTCCATCACTCCTTAACTCTAACAAACTAATTAGCCCAGCACTAACATGACTAATAGGAGAGAAAGCATGGAAGTGCACACCGTTTTTTTCTCCCTTCTATAACCAGTAGCTCCTAGTCATGACAGTTTTTTGGACTACAGGGTCTCATAACATTATTATGCATATAATAAACTTGCTAGGAGACTGAATGAAAGAAACAGTCCTTCCCTCTCCTGGCTTCCAGTACATCAACCTTACAGATAGTCCTGTCTTCAGAGAGACAGTGTGTCACAGTGTGCTCACAACATGGGCAGTGGGGAGACATTAATGACAGAGCTGCCTAACCAAAATAATTAGCCAGAGATGCCTCATAGACTCAAACAATTCAATTAATGCCCTATTCGTATTTTAAAGTGGTTCAAATTATTAGCTCTTTTTTACAATTTGAAATCATAATGCTTAATTTTCATCCCAGATGTGAATCGTTCCAGAATGGCAATAAATAAATAAATAAACAAAGAAATCCAAGGAGCCCTGCCCAGCCCAGCTCCTGTCCTGCAATACGGGTGCATTGTACATTCATGAATCCAGGTTAAGGATGGGGACTGGGGCACTTGTGCCCTGGAACTAGCAGACTGCAGGTTTTATAAATACATACAGAAATAATTAAAATCTAAGGGGTTTAGAAGGGTTAATCTCCTTTAAATAATCTCTGCCACAAAGCCTGTAAAGTCACTGCTGGCACGATGCCCGCATGGGACCGGCTGTCGGTATCAGGACAGCACGTGTGGATGGGAGCAGGGAGATTAGGAGGCAGAGGTGGCCCAACAGTGCTGCTGCCCCACAGATGGCTGCCCCAGGCACTGCAAACCTGCAGGAGCAGGGCTGGATCCAGCCCCAGCCAGCAAGTCAACATGCCACTTGCTCCACCTGATTAGAGAGAGAAGGATGCTTGATTAGGGAGAGCGTTGCTGCCACTGCTTGGCTCACCTCAGTCCCTGCTGACTGCAAGGCAAATGCTGGCTGATATTTATTTAAAGGGATTCAGGGCTTTGGAAGTAACCCCTTTTCCTCTGCAGGCTTGAACCTAAAGCCTTGCATGATGGAAGAGATGTTGCACTTTTAATTGTCAACTATAATGGCTCAGGGCCGCCACTCTGCCTTTCCAGATGTCTCCTTTGTAGAAACTGTTGTTTAAAGACAGCAATTGAGTGACCATGAGAGAAAAAAAATCCAGAAGAAAGCAGAGAAACCACCACTGTGTGGACTAAAGCAGTGCCTGTCCCAAACCCATGGGTTTGATTCCCTTGTTTTGGGCAAAGTCAGGCCCAGCTGAAATACCCAGGAATGCCATGGCAGAGCTGGAGCAGTGTCAGAGGTTGTCTCATGAGGACAGGCATGGTTGCAATAAAAGCCAAGTCACAATGTGCTGCAGAGGTGCTCCTCCAGGGAGCTTTTTCTCCTTCAAGTCAGTGAGGATAAGACTTTGGAGACTCTTTTGGTGCCATAAACCTTCCTTGGCTTGGTGTGCAGAATCAGCACTTTCCATGTTGAGACATTCTGAAGCATCCTCTGAACTCATTAGATGAGATCTGGATTTTATTAAGCCAAGCTTGAGAAAGCCTGGGCTAGCAGGGAAGCGGAGTTCCAGTGGCACACAGCCCTCAGCATGAAAACCACATTTTGTTCTCTCCTCCTTTAGTGCCAGAAACCTTGCTCAGACATCTCAAAGCAAGAGGATAGTGCTGTGCCCTGCAGCCTCCAGACAGCCTTTCCTTTCCAAGCAGGCCTGTTCCTTAAGGATGATGACTCCTCTTTGTGGCTAATCTGGAATTAGAGAGGACGTTAGCACACTCACAGCCGTCTGCCAGAGGGGGAAGGTATCAGAGCCTGGATCCTGCCCCGCAGTGGAGCATTGCCAGGGAGAAGGCAACTGCATGTGTTGACTTAAGAAGCTCCCATCTCATCACCTCAAAGGGTTGCTGTTTTTGTGACCTCCAGCAGCCTTTTAGCAGCCTCTGTGAATTGTATTAGTAGCTGATTTACCATTTGTTATTTTATAAGGCATGAAGCTCTTTCATTTGCTCATGCACCACCAAGTGCAGCTACATGTCAGACTGAAAACTCAGTCTGTGATCATTTGGGCTGTTTCCTGATGGAAGAAAGGAGGAATAAATAGTGAGGGAAAAGGCTTATTGGTACTGCTTATTCACAGACAGTCAGGTTTCCAAACAGCTATTAATGAAGTGCTACTACTAAAGAACATTAAAGGAAAAATGTCTGGAGAAAACTGCCTCAGGACTTCAAACTCTATCAGTAACTGGGATTTCTCGATGGAGCCACAATGCTATTAAAATACAGCTGAACTAAGTACTTGCAGTTTGGTCTGTCATTAGGTATTTAGTGAGATGCAAAATTGATCTTCACTTTAAAGGGCTCTTTCAAAGTCTAGAGGCAACACTTGCTCTCTCCTTGTGCTGTATAATAGAGATGCTCCTAATGAAATTCAGCAGGAACTGGAGGCAACCAGGGAAAACCTCAGCCAACTTTATAACAGACAGATTTATGTTCAGGGGTGTCCTGCTCTTCAAATGAGTTATTCTGCCCAGGGCAGGGATAACAGGTTCTCCATTCATGGCTTGTACAAGCGTGGCAGAAGGTCAAGTTCCCTGGTGGTGCTGGCTCTGTGCTGAGGGCTGGGGCTGCCGTCACATCTGGGGCTGGGCTGAGCAGCTCCATCCCATTTCCCACTAAAGCAGCCCAGGGAGCCCCCTGGGACCAGCTGGGCCTAGAACTGGGCCCAGGCCATGGGAGCAGATGGCAGGTGCTGCTGGTGGCAGCTGATGTGGGGCAGTGCTGAACCATGACCTAGAGGTGAAAGGCTCCATATCTCCCATTATCAATCCCCAGAGCCTCCTCTGGAGTAAGTGTTGATACATTAATCTTTCTGACTGATGGAAACAAACATTGCACAGGGGAATCTTTATTTATATTGAGCCCAAATCACGCTTAAAAACATAAAGTTAAGGGCAGGCTTAGGTTTCAGCCTTCCATCAGAAACATTCCTGGTTAATGCCACCCTTTTCCCCTTCCACCAAATTTAAAGAGCACGTCATCATGCATTAGTCTGAGCACAGCCCCAGTGTGGATGGCTGCAGTAAATAAACTGGTGTTAGTGTTTCCTGCTGTGCATGCTGTCCTCCTAAACAGTTTAATAAAAAAGGAGTATATTTCTGAGCACTGCTGGAGTGCCTCAATGAAGCATGTGGTGTAGGATAAATACCTCCACATCAGGACACTTTTCAAAGCCATCAGGCAGAGGGGTCAGTCTGTTGTGGGTTTTTTTAAAACTGCACAAGCTAATGCTTTAAGAGTGTCTTGATGGAATCAGGGAAATTGGATTGTCCCCCCATTTGCTGGCCTAAAACAAGCCTTTTTTTATTTATCCCATTAGAGGAACACAAGAGAAACCTTTTAAATGTCACTAAAATTTTCCCTGCATTGCAAAACCCAGTCAAAAGGGTTTTAATTTTCCCTGAGACCTCTTAAGTAATGCAGTATGTCAAGATTTAATACCTTGTGTGCAGGGGATTGTCTGCATTCTGTGCTGTTTCACCAGGGTGACTCCATAGGGTCGGTCCTGGTCACTGGATTTGGTCCCTGTCAGCACTGAGCTGCTTGAACAGCCCACACCACTTCAGATCAGGTCTGCTGAACAAATAGGCAAGTGAAAACAAGATGAGATGCAGCTTTCCCTGGACCAGTCTGGGACTACAAAAATTCAGCAGTGCTGCTCACTCTCCAGTGACTTTGTTCTGTGAGTTGGGAGGTTTTGGAAAAGCCTATCATTTTTAGCCTTTATTCACTTATTTATAGGAGAGCCAGGGAGAATTGTCAAGAGGTACTTTTGTACATCAGGCTCCACATTCCCCTGGCAAATTTAAGGAGATAAACAGAGCAATATCACAAGCAGAGCCCAGGACTGTAAACTGGCTAAAGATGGCAACAGGACCATAACACCTTTGAAGGCTGGGCTGGTGCCTGCTCCTACCTTGCTGTCCCAAGGGCTGAGGGCATTAATGCCAAAACAGCTTCTCAGAGTCCCTTGGTGCTCATCCCACTTTTTAGCCAGCCTGGGAGCTATGGGTGATCTGACTTCCCAAAGTAAACCCAGCTAGTAACATATTCTACTAAAATACACCATTATTTTGTTCCTGTAGGATATGGGAGTTCTCTATCCACGCTGTCCGTGTTTCTTTTTGCAGACAGTGAACATGTCACACCACAGTGAAAGAGGACCTGGGATGGCAAATCATTTTGGGCTGTGTAATTCTCCCCAAGACTGGTTTTGCAGAGAAAAGAGGAAATGAAGGGGAATGAGCATCCAAACTGGGGTATGTAAGCCTCCAGTCTCTTGCTCCAGAATTCACACAGGTGCACTGAGAGCTGGGAAGGGTGCAGAGCCCAGGAAATCAAGCAAGAGGAGGCACATCCCAGCCTCTCAAACAGTCCCAATAAAACCCAGCCCTGAGACCAAGACACTGCCTACTGATCTTCCCTGTAGGCCTTCATAATCTATTTTACAAAATGTCAAAATCCAGCACGAAAATTGGAAAAAAGGGGGTAGGGAAAAAAAGAAAAAAAAAATCAGACTGGCTGGTTATTGGACCAGAGGCTGTGTTAAAAGGATCAGGAGGTGGTGGGCCAAGCAGTGGGGGAGGGAATGGGATAAAGCAGTGGGTCTAATCAAATCAGTTTAAAAAGCTGCAGCCTCTCGGAGTTAACCTTGCCAATCAGGGAGGCGGCGGGAGCATGTCTGCGCACACTAAAGCGGGAGCGCGTCCTTGAACCCGCGCGTTCCCGTCCTCCGCGCCCGGCCGCCCCGCAGCCCCGGCGGGCAGCGGCAGCAGGGCCCAGGCCTCGGCTCCCTCCTCAGCCTCAAGAGGAAATCAGCGCCGCACAGGCAGCTCGGAGGCTTCCCTGTCATTAGAGGTGAGCCCACGGGATTAAGCCGGCAAGAGTTGGAGAAATGTTAAAAACAGAACAAACCGAAAAACAGGGAACAAAAGGAGAAGCCCTCCCATTGACAAATGCTGTTGCACTGAGCCCGGCAGCTGTGAGAGGCATTACAAACCTTCGCTAATGACTAAGGGCACTGAAGTCACTTTAAAATAAATATTCACCAGGAATTACACGGGTAATCTAAAGGGATTATCCTGCTGCCTTAACAGGTCCATAACCTAAACATTAAATGGTCTACACAAGTGTTTGCATTAATTTTGACCCAAATCAATCCTTCTGCTAAAAGCTTTGGAAAGCCAGATTAAATTTTGGAAACCACGGGTCTGCTCTGAGTTAGGGTTCTTATAAATTCCTCCAGATCCTCTGTTCTCTGAAGGAAAACCAGGGCTGAGCTCTTGGAAGCCAGGAGCCTGCCAGCAGCCAGGGAGAGGCTTTAGCAGAAACACACTCAGAACATGAAGCAGCAAGCACAAATCCAGCCTGCCACACAATCCAGTCCCTGTGGTAAAAGTATCTGTGTTCAGAGTCTTGGCTCCAGCCTGTCTTCCCTGGGGAGACAGGGAATGCCCAGCATGGGGAGCAGGAGCTCTGCTGTAGAGAATGGGGCAAACCCTGTGCCTCGGTTTCCCCACCTGTAAAATGTCATGTGCCTTCCAGCTGGGGCACTTGTCCCTGTGCCTCAAACTCTTGGAGGGCAATTTCAGGTGCATCAGGGTTATGTGTCTGAGTGAGGCTCAGCAGTTTGCTCTCAGGGAGGTCAGGAGAGCGAGAGTTGAGGCCAGAGGAGCTGAATGATGAGCTGAGAGCAGCTCCTGTGCACCAGGTAAAGCTGCCGAGAATAACTTCATTGTCTGTGCCTAAAGAAGTTCAGTCTAAAAACACACAGATGCTTTAAAGCCACCATTCACAATGTCTGAATTGCATTTGAATCCAAAGGCCCTATGAGACAGAAAAAGGGAATAAATAAAAGTACATAGATGCTTCCTTCCAGCAGGCATTTCAGACCCAGACCTGGATAAAGGACTCAGGGTCTTTCTCATTTCCCAATCTTATAGAATACAAGGAAAGTGAGAGACATGAGCAGGATGTTTGAAGCACAAAAATACGCTACACCAATGAATCTGAAGTCCTTGGGGTCCTTCTGGGTCCTCTGTACAACACAACATAAAGAAGAATCCAACACAATGGGAAGGCGGCAGGGAAAGCAGAGCAGAAAAAGTTCAATTTTTAAAAAGCTCACTATCACTGATGAAGGGAAGAAAAAACATGTGCAACTTTAATATTTTCTAAAGACTTTTTTTTCAGAAGTTCCTGCCTTTTTTTTAGGTTATAAAAAGCCAAAAAACCATGAAAATCTAACCTAGTAAAACCTAATTTTACCACAGGAAATCTTTTAAAGCCTTGGCAATACAAGTGGAAGTGCTGTCTGAAGGCAGTGTGGAAGAATGCTCTAACAGCAGCATTTTAAACTCAAATGCCAGGCAAACAGTAAGAGCAGGTGAAGTCACTTTTACATACCCTCAAATGAAAAATCATCCCACTAAATGAGATTTCTTCCCTCTGAAATACGTATTTTTATGAATTCCTGAATATATGCTAGAAAAAAAAATTAACAGATTAAAACAACTTCTGTCTTTAAAGATGAATTCTCCCCATTACCTTTTAAGTAAACGAACAGCCTCAAAGTTTTCTTTATGTGCCATGAACACATGGTAAAGGGGAATAGATCAACATCCTCCTCGCTGAGGAGACCTGGAGCCTTTAACAGGGATCCAGAGTACCTGCAGAGCATTGCAGGCTTAAAATTGGCAGGAACCACATTCAGGTGTCTGTGAACAGGGAACACCTGGCTTGTGCTGCAGGCACCAGGGATGTGAGTGGAAGGGGAGGTGTTTTAGCAGTCAGTCACTTCTGCTGCAGCTTTCCTCAAATCAACAAGAAGGCTCCCAGCCACATTAAATATGGATATTCAACTATCAGCTGATTCTAGAAAAACTCCATCAGAAAGCAATCAATCAATCCAGGAAAACTCACTCTACTGCACATCCTGGTCACGCCACAAAGCCTGCCAGGACCTAAAGCAGACTGGAAATGATGGCTCAAGAGCTTCAGTTTGTACTGAATGCAGCAGACCTGAACACCTAATTCCATCTACCAAGAGTTCATGCAAGTAAAGCCCTTCTGTGGGCTGTAGGCATCAATGTCTGATGCCTAATGAATACTTAACTTGGATCTACAAATGCCCTGATCACTGTATTTATCTGGGCTGATACAGGCAGCAAGATTGAGAAAAGCTGGGCAATATCTGGAAACAAAGTTTTATTTTATTTTCTTCCCAGGATACCCAAGGTTTCCTAAGGAAAATGGGTGATTATTGACTTTGACTACCTTCCCTCAGGAAACATTTTCTACAGAACTTCAAGACCTGTAACCAGAACTTGTAGTTCCCACACTCCTTTTGCTATTCTGTTAATTGTTCTGCAAAACTTCCCCCACATCTCGTGACCCTGTGAAAGGAGAAGTCCCCAAGTCCCTGTGATTTTTATGCAGTTGTAGCTCTCATTGGAGCAACTGTGCAACAGCATAAAATTCAAAGATAGACAGCTTCCCTGGGTGGCTTTTCACACCTTGAGTGCTCAGGAGACAATACCCTTCTCTGAGAGGAGGCACAGTACTGGGGAGAGATGGTACATATTAATTTCTAAAAGAGGATTTTAATCATGCAACGTCCTCTGCAGTCGCACAGAATTTAATCTCATTGCTGACAGTGGGTGATGGGGGAGCATGTTAAGTGGAAAAGTTGTATTCAAGACCTTCCTGCAGATATGTGCTATGGGCAGTCCCTTGGGAGGAAGAAAATGACCCAAACCTGTCTCTGTGGCTGCTGACCACCCTGGCCTGGGCCCCATCCACTCACAGAGCAGAAATGCAGGCACACTCCCAAAGTTCTGCACAAGGTTCAAGTACACGTGGTAATACAGTTAGCATTTATCAAGCCTTACTTTACAAATATTGATTTATTAATCTAGGCAAGACCCAGGGATATACACACGTAGCATTCCCATGTTGGTTACAGAGACTGAGACACACAAAAAAGCCCCACTGTCTGACTTGCTCAAGGTCAAACGAGTGAAAGCACCCACAAGCAGGATTAGTTTTGGGATGCTGAGCTCCCAGTGCTGTTCTCTGTCAGGACACACTGTCCTTTTCCACACTAAGTCTTCCCTCTTCTAAGATCACCTAGGTCTACATTGAAGGACACCCTTGCTTTCACTTTGTGATATGGGAAGCAAACATTGAAGTTGAAAACCAAAAGCTGAGAACTCAGACTCTCCCAAGCCATCATGGCTGGGCTAGCACCTGCTTTTGCACAGTTACCTTCAGGCTTCTTCCTCCTCTGCTTGCAGGCAGCTTAATCACTCTTGGTCAATGAAACAATTAAAGACAAAAAGACAACAAAATCCCAAAAGAATTAGTATAATTTGTTTCACCAGTTTTTAAAGGACCCTTAAAATTTGTACTTGGAATCATGAAACAATTATTTTTTAGAAGCTTCCATGAGAGCAAAGAATGTTGGTGACAATCAGTGCCTAGGATGGGTGAAATCCAATGCTTTGTTGCCTCTCTAAAATAAAAAATACTTCTCTAATAGATTCAAAGTTAGGACAACACAAATGACACCCAAAAGAATACAACTCCATAAAATCCATACATTCAGTGAAAAAGGATGTGTGTTTTCAAGCAGCAGACATCTGACAGCTACTTTCTAAAGCAAGTCAAACTACTGATCAGGTAAATCACCCTAAGCATCCTTTTGAGGTATTAGACTAGCTTTGGACTCTTCATGGATAAAAATTAAGTATGAGACAACAACAGATGGCTTTAAAATGCTGAGGAATTGGAAAGAATGACCATATACTTTTGTATGCAACAGCCTTTCCTGTAGTATGGGAGACCTGTGAAAAGTTAAAGCATCTGAGTGATAAATACAGACTAAATCTGAAGGAATGGCTTTTAGAAGACAAGGAATTAGGAGAATCCTGCAGAACCCTGCAGGAAAACCATGGTAAGACTCAAGGCACAATGCTCTGTGATTTATGCTGCTGAAGGCACGGGATGTTCTGTCCACTCCCAGCTGGCCTGGAACATGGGAAGCGTTGCTGCTCAGCCAAAGTCCAGCCCGAAGTCTCAGGGCAGACAGCAGACAGCAGGAAAAAAGAGGATACAACTTTATCCGACACTGAATGCTTAATGATAGAATCAAGGCCTTTCTCCAGTTGCTCCTTGCTTTTCCTCCTGAAATCCACGATTTTTGTTAATAAAACCTGAGGAAAGTTGACTACCTGAATGTGCCAGACATGGTCTCCTTTAAGTAGTATGTAATTAATAAATACAAAGAACATTCTATTTAGTTTTTCCTTTCAAAACCAAACACACCATACTCATGATGTGATTTAAATTTATTTTTAAGAAGCCTTTAAAAATTTCCTTGTAAAGTTTTTTTTTTTTTTTTTAAATTAAACTCTAATTCCATTCAGATGTACCTGAGCACAAGACAAAACAAAAAACCTAATAGTCTAACAGAGAAGAAATGTCTCATTTGCTGTTTTCTATCCTGATTCAAATGTAAAAATTAAGAATGTTAATAGACTAGGTTAAACTACATAATTAAGCAAACATGGGCAGACATTGTGTACCTGATTAGCAAATGAAGAATTAAATTTACTATAAAGGTTATATTTAGCTGCAAGTGAACACATTTTAATGACTACTAACCAATGAAAATCAACCTTTCCTTAGAAAAATAAGCAAGAACTAGATATCAATTGATTATTAAATCAATTAAGTCAATCTTAACCTGTCAGAATCTCCCTCATTAGAGTCACTGCTGGATGCAGAGCTGCTGCTCTTGGTATGGCCACCCAGGCAAACACAAAATGATGCAGTACCAAAGGTACAGTCACACACAGCACCTTTCCAGCACATCCACCCCAAATTACCTCAGGCTCCCAAACTAAACATATCCACTAATGGATGGAGCCCATTAATTTGTCCTATTTTCCTCTATTAAACTAACAGGAAAAAAAAGTGGGTCCCTGTAAGAGCCTGAACCGTTTTGAGAATCTGGTGAAGCCCAACTGACTTTTTATTTCTTAGAAAAAAAAAAATTGTGTTTAAATGTAAAGCAACTGGTTGCAGCATTGTGGGATTAGTTTCATGAATCCTTCTGTGCATATAATCAGCTTAATGGCAACAAAGATCACAGTGCAGTCAGTGCAGCTGTGACACTCAGAGCATTTCACCAAAGGGGAAGGTTTGCACCATGCTGGAACAGTCCCTTTTTATTTCCAGCCTCTTTTATTTCCAGCCTCTTTCCCTCCCTCTCTCTCTCTCTCTCTGCAGTCAACATCCCATCAGCTCCATTAGCATGAGGGAATTAAGGAGGGAAATGGGTAGGGTGGAGCAATTTACGTCTGTGGGTCAGCGTACTTACACAGCGTCATATAATTCAATTAAATGGACAAATAAAGTGGTGCTAGTTGTTTTCCAAACTCAGGTTAATTTTAACTTAATTCCCACACTGCTGTGGGCCAAAGGGCTGTCTGAGGCTGCCTTACACATGGCTAAATGGCCAGCTGTCTGTTATGGAACAGACATGCTTTCAAGAGCATCGTTACTCTCAGGATATTCTTAGTATCCTCACTTCCCACAAAATACCTGAACTTCAAACTAAAACTGAAGACTTGATTCCCCTAATTACAGCTCTATTTGCACTGGCAAATTAATTGCTTTATATTATACCTTCTCTCACTGTTAAACTGCAAAAACACCCCCAAACAGTAGAACATAATTTCAGTTTATCCTGTAAGAAATTAAGAAATGCTATTTTCTAGACTTCTTAAATTAAGACTTCCATCATTTAATCCACTGATCTACCTAGCACAGACTGTATTAACACTTACAAAAAAGAAACAACTAAATCCTAATTTATTAACCACTAACTGTTCTCCTTATGGGTTTTGCTACCTCCAGGAAAAATCCCCTGAGACGCAGGTGAATGCACCAGTGACTGAAAACCACTGAAGATAAATACAGAAGACCTACAAATTTGTTTTATGGAGGAAACTGATGGATATCAGTTTGCTGAGCAGGAACACCTTAGGAACAAGCTGTAGAGCTTGCTAAGGTTCTTCCCTCTCAGCTGGTACCACTCAGGCCCATGCAGCTGTACTGTGGAACCAGACCTGTGAAGGAGAATTAATTTCTATTTGCAGAATAATGACCTGTTTGAGTACCACAATGTTTTGAAGCCCTTAAAGTAAATCAGTGCTTGAAGATCCACTGCACTTTCCATAAATAATGCAAGCGTTCCTCCTCTGCCTCGGCCAAAATTTCCTGTCTCCAAAACATCAGTGCAACACCCCGCTGTCAACCTCCCCACCAGGAATACTTGCACTTCAGCACTTCCGCATGGATATAATTTGTAAAGTGCTAGGCAAATAAGCCCACTCTGAAATGGGAAATGTTCTTGACAGACTACCTGGCACGAAGCTTTCAAGCCCACCAGGAATGTCGGGAGGCCAGAGCTGCACGTGTCAAGTATATCACCTTAGGAGGCTTTCAAAGTTTTGCTTTTTGTGATGCTACAAAATGCATCTCCAGAGCCATTATATGAATTAGTTGGAAAGGGGTAGGGGGGAAGGAGGAGTAGCTAAGAACAGCAATCCACCCTATGAGGACATTTAGAAGCATCTGGCTCAGAGATATTAAGAAAGGAAGGAAAAATTAATCATGCCGGCTGGGAAAAAAAGCCTGGCATCAGCACAGCCACCTTGTCATAAGGCAGATATTAATAATGTGAACCCCCAGGGAACACTCAGACATCTGAAAGATCCACTTGTTGGCTCTCACTGAGCAGGCAGGTTTAACTGATGTCTCTTTGAAACCTTCTGAATCTTAGGCTAAAACATTGCTTAGGATTTTTTTTTTTTTAAAGCAGAAAAGAGCCCTCAGTGCTAAAGATCAGGTATTTCCTGCATTCCTCTCTTTTTTCTAAATGGTATTGAAGAGACAACACCTAACATTTTGCAGATGTGTAGCTATGAAGAACATGGGAGAGAAATGGAGGTGAAAACTGGTTGAGTGTTTTGAAAAGAGAAGCAAAAAGGCTCTTGCTGGAACAGGAGAAACCACACCTGGCCAGGACACCACAGTTTAGATATTGGATTAAATTAGGGTTAGAGTAGTATATAAATTAGTGGCAGTAACAATAAATAAACTAAACTAAACTAAATAAATAATTTAGGAAAATAAATAAATAATTTCCAAGATAATTTCTTAAGCCAACAAAACAGGGTGAAACCCTCCTTTTTTGTGCCCTGTTACTTCTCCACAGCAGTGGTTCCTGAAAGCCAGCATGATAAAAGCCCTACGGAAGTGCTTGGAGTTTTGCTAAAAGGACACCAAGCACCCCCAAAAATGTATTTCTGATTTTTTGGATCACCTGTGACTTGCTACAACTCCAGATTCCCAGGACACACACCTGAGCCTCTGGAGTGTAGCAGCAGCTACAAACCAAGTGTCTCAAAGACCAAATGATGACAGAAAAGATGTTTCTGTGCTATCTGATGATGCAGGAGATGCTACCATTGAAGCCATCAAGCAGCCACGTCAAACAAGATGGGTTGTGGTTGGCAAATCTAGATGGACAATTCCCCCAGCTTGGAAATCGTGCTCAGAAATTCTTTGTTTGGAAACAGCCAAACTCCTATGTTTAACTGGAAGATGATGTCCTGGAGACCACAACTCTAGCAGGTGTTTTCAGTAGCTGGGCACAAGATTGAAAGTATCATCCATCCAGAAATGAGTGTCATTGTCTGTTTGAGTCAGAACCAATTTTGCAGCTGGGTGACTGTGTTTTTAAACCACCCTGTCCCAGAAGGAAATATTTTCTGCATGGGGTACAGCTGTGATACATTCCTATGCAAATGAAGCAATTTTCTCTTTTTCTCTATGAAAAGTCTCCCATTTCTTCTCCATCACTGATTCTTCCTCCCAATGGACTTGGTAAAATGCAGCATTTGCAGGGCTTTTTTTTTAAACTGATCCCAGCAAGGGACACACTCAGCCCTAGGACACATGCCAGTAAAAGTCCCATTGATTTAAGCGAGGAATTCACGTGTTTATCCTTTGCCAGAAGTCCTCAGTAATGACACCTTCCCATCCTTTAAATCCTCAGTTAAACTCCTTCTGCCATGACCCTCCGTGTCACCGCTGTCTGGCACTGCCTGGGGAAGCCATGAGCCAACAATACCATTTTTCTGCTGATCTCTGTTTTGTTCTCTTACTTCCATTCACTCAGCCTTTCCATTTGCACTACCTGTGGCACTGTATCTGATGCCAAGATGATCTCTTTGGGATAGGGATGGTCTTTGCTCTTGCTTAATGCCTTGACTTAAAATTTAAATGGGAACAAGAGGAACACTTGAACTGACAGGCAAAAAAAAGGATAATTTAAAATCCATGTCTTAATGACTAGTTTATATAATCTTCCATTTTTGTCTCAATACACATTTCTAACCTTTACATTGTGGTTTATCCCAAGTGACTGTGCTTAGCAAGTTGTTTCTTTCCAGCTCATGAGAGCAAACTGACCACATTCATGCTTAACATTTCCTTCTGAGAGGTAAAATGAATGATTTAAAGTCACCACAGCTCTGAGTTTTCCTGTTGCTGTTGAAGATCCAGATCAAAAGTGCCCCAAGGTTTAAATTAACCTCTTTTACTCTGCAATTAGTGCTGGAGGTAGGGGTGTATGTGATCACTTCCCATCACTCCAAAAACAAGCCCTTGGTCATTAAGCTGTGAAAAATGGATCATTTGCAATTGCTGAGCCGTAACTTTACAAATCTCTTCTGAGTCTGACCACTGGAATTCAAAGTGTAATGCTCAATTTCATACCACTTCAGAAGCCAAATTACCATGTAATCTGTGAGCACTGCTTCAAAACATCCCCACAACAGCAGCAGGAATAGGACATCACAGATAAGGGAACCAGGCAGCTTTGGCAGATCTGGCTTCTGATTCAGATTTCATTTGCACAGTCCAAATGTGATTAAAACTTGAGTTTAAAAGAAACCAAAAAAACTAAAAGAAAGAAGAGTAAATTGAGATTTCCTGAACACAGGTAAGCTGGCCTCTGGCTGGGTCCCAGCACACATGTCAAAGTTTCTTTGTAGCATGCTCCAGCCTATTGCTTTCTGAAATACTCTGCTTGTCTTCCTTCTGTGTTAGATAAAGTCAACCAGTCCAAACTCCTCCCTTCCTGTTTTGCTCATTAATCCCTACCTGGCTTTGAGAGCTGTGCTGAAAGAGAGACTTTTTCATCCAGTCACCAAGCCAGGGGAGGAAAATACCCACAGTCTGAGCTGGGGCTTTCCTTCTCTTCCAGCACCTCACAGCCACACAAAGCTCATCACTTACTGCACTCAGCCTCGCTGCCAGCAGCAGGGACATGTGGGGTTTGCTCCACCAGAACTCCAACCCAGTCCTGGACAAGAAAAACCTTTAACTTTATTCCCATTCCTTTCCCCTGCCTCACAAAAATACTGCTGGATATACAGTAAAGGCAGGAAATATCACAGGGAGGGAAAAAAAAATCAATTAAAATAAATTTGCAAACCATTGTGTTAGAGCATCTCATTTAAAGCAGCCACTTTTTATCTGCAGGGCAAGTTAATTGCAGTACTATCGTGGCAGTAACATTGTGCATCACAAAAAGTGACAAAAATTTTAAGGGTATTTATTGTGAGGATACTAAATTCAGGACTGTACCCCACAAATTAATTTACAAGGGTGGCAGAAGTCAGCTGGCTAGAGCTGCTATTGCTAATAGCTAGAAAAGACCCACTTAATCACTTTGCATTTTTATTTGCAGAAGATAAAGAAACATTTCTTTCACTAATAGTTTCATGCTTGTTTCATCTCATTTTATCCGGACTGCAGGATCTGTTTAATTTCATTTCATCAGTTTTCTAAGGTTCTTAAAAGTACCATATTTTTATAATCTTGTTATATCCATGAGATAAAAAACGATTATTTGCCCCACCATTTCCCAAATGGGAAACCATGGCAGAAAGAAATCAAGTGACTTGTTCAAGGTCACGCTGGGATTCTGTAGCAAAACTGGAGAATTAGAAACCTAAACTTGACTCTGAAAAGAGCCATAAACAGAATTTCTTCATTGAATCCACAGATATTCTACAGATCCAGGCATCTACTGCTATGTTTTTTAATAACATAGGTAACTGTGGAAACCCAGCTCTGAATGGACAGATCTTGTCATTTCTCTCAAATGACAAAAAAAGCAAATTCTTTCACCTGCAGCACAGGTGTGGCTCTACAAAGAGGAAAAAATGGCAATGTTCATATTCTAAATTATTTTCCTTCTAAACCTTAGAAGAGCCATGACACAAACTACAGTGCAATTTCAAAATTCTGTATATTCAAGATGTGTTGCTCTCAAGATCTTGCTGTTAAGTCATGAATTGTTCAGTACTTGGATTTTTCTGTTAGTTTTTATATACAGCAAAATAAATCACTCAACCCCTTCTCCCCTTGATGACAGCTGCCAGTGCAGTTTTGCTTGCAGTGTTTAACAGCCTCAGGAAGTTTTTGCTCTTGTACAGGCTGGGCAGGAATGAAGCAGGAACACACAAATAATCCAAGAATCTGGAGAGTGAATAACAGATTTTTTGGTTTTTGTCTAAAATGCTCAGTAACTAGGGTTCTAACAAGTGAAACCACCACCTTGGAAGGAGAAGGTTATGCCATGGATGGGACATGAATGAGGAAAGTAGTATATAGCAGAATAGCCAGTAGTATTGTATAACAGTAGTACATAGAAAAAGCAACTGTATGTGTGTGTGTGTATATATATATATATATATATACATGTATGTACTGAACAGCTGCCTTGTTCACTGCATTCTGTCCACACAAAGCAAATGTCTTGTAGTGGAAAACAAGAGGTGTTTCCCAGAGACAGTTTCAAAAGGGTGTGAGGGTACAGGAGTACCATTTACACACGCAGGAAAACCAACACTTGTTCATCACATTAAAACCTGACACCTGACCAGCCAAGGCTTTTGCCCTACACCTGGAAACCTGACCTGTGGAGACAAAGAGATCTTCTGAACATTTCTGGCAAGCTGGACAAGAAGAGATGCTCTAGCCTCATGCAGTGTTAATAGCAGGAGCAGGTGTGTCAAACCAAGTCCCTGGCTGGGTCCAAGCTGCGGTTTCCATCTCTCTTCCAAGCTGTGTTGAAGTGCATTGGCAGAACAACATCCATCTGGGATGTATCAAGTGCTGACCACAGCAGGATTTGTCCTCTGCAAAGAGGATAGGAGCAGAACACTCCAATCTGCATAAACGGCGCATTAATAACGGCCTAGGTGAAGATTGCATTTTAATTCTGAACTCCAGCCGAAGGACCCGCTTCTTTCAAAGTTCAGAGAAGCTTCTTCAGTTGCAGGTATTGATGAGTATTTCAGTGCCCACTCCCAGGGAAAGATGTATGCACAGTGCAAGGCCACAGATCCCAGGCCAGGACCTCAGGCTTCCTCTCTGGTTTAGGAGTTCAGGCAATGCCCAAAGTCATGCTTGGGCAAGGGCTTGGGAAAACAGCCATCCTTAGCACATGCAAACCCCTTGGAACAGAAGATTTTGGAGGTCACAGCAGATACTGGATGCTTTTCTGAAGAACAGGCAACATCACATCTGCCTCTGCTGTTTTCTCTCACACTACAAATCCCACTTAATGAGTATTTGCACTTCCCTCTTCCAACCTTCTTCTGTCCTCCTATGTAAACGTGCTATAAATACAGACTTGGCATAAAGCCCATCCATCCACGGTTCAGCTTCCCCTGATCCTAAAGGTCTTTTTCTGGACAAACTGTGATTTAGCTCCAAGTTCCTGTAAGCCTGAACAACTTCTTCCAGCCTCCATCAGCACTAATGTGACACTTGCCCTTGTGCTACTGATGAGACACCTGTACCTTGAGAAATCAAATTTCAGCATGACTCATGTGGACTTCTGTATGGACATCCTTCTCCTGAGGGTCCCATGAGTCCTTCAAGAGTTCTTTGGGGTTTTGGAGGGAACACTGGCAAAAGTCACCCTCCACTGTAGATGCCATAGGACTTTGCCCTGAACAAGACCAAGACCTCTGGCCAGTGTCAGATAATCCGTCACTATAAGCTACTTGCATCCAAGCCAGATATTTATTGCTATTGATCTGCCTGGTCCCAGTGAAAGACTTTTGTTCTCCCAACCCAGGACTTTGACCTCAATTAAGTTATGAATTTCAATCCGATAGACTGCTCCACTTACCCTGCTGCTCTCCCTGACTGGATTAATTAGAATTAGCTAGGCTGGGAGTCACCCCGAGCGCCTCATGGATCATGTTATTTTAATAATAAATAAAGAGACAGCAGAGGCATACAAGGAAGGATTTTGAAAGATTGTTCATCCAAGAGCATCATTCAAGACCTGCCAATACTAATTTCTCTGAGTTTGATTACCTCATTTACTTCTTTTTATTTCTATTCATTAATTGAGTTTTATCCCCCATTACTTCAGCTCCCCAAATGTGCCCTTCCTATAAAGGAACCAGACACACACTTCTCTGTTACAAAGTTTTATTACTGCAGCTCATCAAAAGTATAGTTAGCAGGAATGGAATAGTCATTAAGCATTTAATAATCTAATAGTGCTGAAAAAAATATATATATAATAGGGGAAGGGGAAACAAGGGAGAGGGACAAGACAGGCCTGTCTATTGCCATAAAGTGTGCACTGAGGGCTGGCTGGTGGACAAAACCAAGAAGGTAACATCCAACACTGGAGAGAATGCATGTATCCATCAGGATATTTTCTGACAGCACAATAATGCCTTTGGAACAAGCCTAAAACTGGTTGAATACCAAAGGAATTTGATTGGCATGGGGAAGTTTCTGAACTAGTGAGTCGGGGCCTGATAGCTGCATTATCCTTATTGCTTCCCTTTCCCTATAAAAGCAATTACACACCCAAGGATGTCAGGCTGCCCAGGCCTGCCCTGAAATGGATTGTCTCGGGCCGTCATGTCACGGCCACACTCCGGAGTTACTGACCCATAAACAAACACTTATTTGTCACGCTCATTTTAATGTTTAATTGGCTGGAACAGCAGAAACGGATTTAGATGATGGAAGTTCAACAGTTCTTCCAATGCTGGTACCCAGCCTGCAGACAGGCACCTCCTAGCCTGAGAGTGAGCACAACACACCTTTGTGGAAGTTCAGGCCTCTGCTTTGTAACAAACTTCTATTCCAGCCAAGCTGAGCACTGTTAAAAGAGGAGGGAAGACTCCTTGCAACGTGGAATGTCTAAGGTGAGACAGTCCATTTATGTGTTAGACCAACTGGAAGATTGCTCCAAGACAGGATTTACTTGTTTTGTTACAAAAGGGAGCAACTGAGTAGATTTTCTGTGACAGGCAGAGAGAAGATGGCACCAGCCTCTGCTGTCCCACACGAGTGGGGATGCCTGTTCACATGGATTTCCAAAAACCTCTGGACACACCCTCTCACCAAAGACTATTAAATGATGCTATCATAGAGCAAGGGGGAAGGTCTTTGCTTGAGAAGTGATTACAAAATTAGAGATTGAATAGGAGTAAACAACCAGCTTGCACAATTGTTTATGAGAGCTGGAGCCTCTGAGGGATCTGTGCAAGGGCCTGGGTTGTTCAGTGCACAGAAGGGAACAGGGAAAGCAGGCTGGGAGTGAATTATCCAAGTCCTTTAAACCAAAAGCTGCCTGTAAAATGCTACAAAAGGATCTAAAGGTGACAGGGTGAAAAGCCTGCAGATGAAATTCAACTCTAAAAATCACCAAGTAATGCATATGTGGAAAACAATCTTCAGTCTAAATCCAGAGCAATAGGCTCTGAACTAGCTAATACTACCACTGTGGAGACAGATCATGAGTTACTACAGACAACTCTATAACACCAGCTCAGTATTCAACAGCAGTTAATAAAAAACAAACAACAAGGAGGCACTGGGGGGAGAAAAAAGGAAATAAGAAAACATCACTATATTGCTTCATTATGTCTCATATTACACTTGTAGCTTGAGCACTGGGAGAAGTGCTGCTCCCTTCATCTGAGAGCAACAAGGAAGAACTAGAAATGACCAAAGAATGACAAGTGACAAAGTTACTGAGCAGCTTCCAAATGGGGTAGGATTAAACAGATAAAACTCCTCAGTCTGAAAAAGAAGTGATCAAGGGGAATCAAGGAGGCCAATAAAGTCAAAAGCAGAACAGAGAAGATAACTGGGGGAACAATTAGTGTTTCTCATTACACAAGAAAAATGGGCTCTCACATGAAATGATCAGGACAAGTGCAAAGCAAATGGACAGTTAAACCATAGGAATCCCACTAGCATCAAGTTTGGGAATTCAAAGAGGGACTAAAGAAATTTATCAAAGAAAAATCCAGAAGTGCAAAAATAGTAACAGTGGTTCAGGAAGCCTCCAAGCCCTGGATTCTGGGAAGATATATGAAATTATCACTGTATGCTTACTCTCCTCTGTCTCCTAAGCATTCACTCTTCCCTGCCACCAGACACATGACTCTGAGCTAGAAACTGTCCTGCACTGACACTGTCCTCATGGATGCAAAAGTAACATGTACAAGTTGAGAAACAGGAGCCTACTAAATTAGCTTTGCCATTTTCAGTGCTGTTCTGCCACTTACAATCCATGCAGCTATAATAATGAAAAATCTTACTTAAAATCTAACCAAAATAAGCTTAAAGAGTTACTGCCCCAATATCTAAAGCATTAGAACAATCTTATTTAGCAAAACTTAACAAAAGTACTTTGTGCTGAAGACTGCAAATTTGAGATGCCCTAATGATTTACCTAGATTTTTTTTTTTGTTGTTGTTGTTGTTGTTTTTGTTTTTTGTTTTTTTTTTTTTTTGTTCTGTATGGGTTTGTTGGTTTTGATTTTTAGAGCAAACCAGAAGAAACAGCTACTGACAACAGATGAATATAGAATTCCATTTGGAAATAAAGCCTTGAGACTTTTTCAAATTGAGAAGTTCTCAGGGAGAAGGTGAGTGGCAGAACTTCTTTAAAACAGGGAAAGCTTTTCCAAGAGGCTGATGGTAAAAGAAGATGTGAGAGGAACCATCTCTCCTGAGCAAAGAGTAGCTGATGGCTTGGTGGTTCCTCTGACATGGAGGAGTGACACCAAAGCCATAGGAAATGAAGCAAGGCTGGAGACCATTCCTGGGGTGATAAGAGACCATTCCTGGGGTGATTAGAGACCATTCCTGGGGTGATTAGAGACCACTCCTAGGGTGATTAGAGACCATTCCTAGGGTGATTCTTCACCTGAAGAACCAGCTTGGCTGCCAGTGGCATCCTGTTTGCCCAGTTACCCAAACACCTTAATGAGGGGCTAAAGCATTTCCAACAATGACCTCAGGAATTACAGGTGTTTTAACACATGCTGATTTCAAAGATGACCCTGGGACCAAGGGCCAGCCCATGTCCTCGAGGGGAGGCATTCAAGGTAAGGTTCTTTCCTGCCTCTGCAGGGACACATGAAGACGGAGGGGAGCAAGGTATCTGTTTCTCCTCCACGGTGCAACCTGCATGACCTCAAAGCTCACTGCTGCTGCTGGCTCCTGCCTACTGTGAGCACTGACAGGGAGCGTACAACAGAGCTGTGTGTCAGGCATGGAATCAAGCACAAGGCTTCCTGAGCTAAAACTGTGTGCCTCCTGCCAGTCTGCATTCCTGGCCCAGCAGTGCCCATGGAAATGCCTCCCTCAGCACAGCACAGCCCCCAGTACAAGGCCCACAAGCCACTAAAATGTGCCACTGTCCTCGGTCCTGGCTTTTTAAACCCTACCTTTTGATTACCCCAAAAGCAGTTTTAGCCTTTGAGGGCAAAGCAGCAGAGACCACTGTGAGTTTTTTCAAGGCCAGCTCTTGGATTTCACTTTTCAAACACTGGTTTTGCAGGACACAGGAGCCTGCAGCAGTTCCTGGCTAGTGAGCTGCTTTGCAGGCAGCGCTGCACATGGGCTGCTTGCAAGGGTGCCAACTGCTCTGCTGCACCAGCCATGAAACAGTGATTCATCTGTCTACAGGGAGCAGAAGAAACAAAGACTGGATATGTCAAGCTGGAAGATAGGAAGAAACAATGCTAAAAAAAAGCCCAGCCTGGACAAGCAGAAGGAAACATCTCATCAGCTGGTTAGTGTTGATGAGGCCTGAGGTGGCTTCAGAAGCTAAGAAGCAAACCAGGGGTAAATCTCTGCCTTTCCCAGCATATATTTAGAGTGCAAATATTTTGCAAATGTTTCTGCTGAAAGGGACTTTTCTCCCAGTAGGTAAAAACAGCATCTGCTGAGTGGTGACCATTTAACATTCAACCTGCTGCCAATCTACATTCCACAGAGAGACCCGCAGGAGAGACATGGAGCTGTGCCACCTGTAATAACTGTGTGACTGGCACCATGTCAATGCTTT
Organism: Onychostruthus taczanowskii; assembly: GCF_017590055.1. Taxonomy (NCBI): domain Eukaryota; kingdom Metazoa; phylum Chordata; class Aves; order Passeriformes; family Passeridae; genus Onychostruthus; species Onychostruthus taczanowskii. Next base: position 2,066,615 of record NW_024504012.1, read on the forward strand.
AATGTAGAATGCTACCCTCTGTCACTAAGCAGATCTCTCCTTTCTTTTGGCTAATGGCTTTCACACCCACTGGCAGCAGTGTCAAAACTGAAGGGGTATGGGCTCCAGAGTATTCAGAGATCTGCTTAACAAACCTGACCACGGAAATACTGAGACAGGGATGGGATGGGGGGTGGTTAAGGTAAGAAGGACACTACTGTGGTTAATAAATCTGCTCTCATTGCTTTGCTTTTCATCTCTGTTTAGTATTCCCATGCATTTGCCCCTGTAGCTCTCTCCCACAGCAGTGGTCAATTCAGCAGTAGCTGTGACATCCTTTGCTTGCTGTGAGCATACCTATAACCAAAGCCTCTGCTGCAGTATCAGGTCCAGGACAGGACAGGCTTTATGAGCCAGGCTTTTAGTATATTTAGGGAGAAATTGATCCTAGGGACATTAACTGCAAGGACACAAGGCTGTCGTATTCCTATTTAATCTCAGCCAGGTTTAGACAATGGTCATAACAGCAGAGGACTCTGGCAGCTGGCACCCTACTCACAAGTGTGTTTGCATCCCCATCTCACTGGGGAGAGGGGAAGATGTGTAGATGGAGCCTGTGGTCCTTGGTCACAACAGCCAAAACATCCAAATCAATTTCTCCATCTCCCTACAGGCACAGGATCATGAGGGCATGACTAATGTTTGGTGCAGGAGGCAGGGAAGGGATGCACATTTGCTGAGACCAGCTTAATTTTTAAACATCTACATGCCTCCAACACCAGACACTTGCTGTGAAATCCAAATGAAGAAGGCTGAAAAGAAAAAAAAGCAGGCATGCAAGCAGGCCTGACTATTCCTTGCTTCTTTTTACCCTATACAGACACAAGCCTTTTAAGAGTCAGACAGGAAAACAGAAAACCCACACAAACACACAAAACCAACACACCACCAATCTTAGCAATCTTCGACATATCCATAATTTTTACTTAATTTTTAGCTAATGGTGGAAATTAGTCTTTGGATAGTTGATAAAAATCAACCTGTCTCTGCTGGGTTAGTACCATGATCCGTGGCCCAGCAACTACTTCTAGTACAATTGATTTTCCTTTTTGGCAACCAATAGGTCAGTCAATAATAATGTTGTTTGAAAAGGATTGAGTCATGAGGGAGATGAACCCTCCCTGCCATTTATTATGTTTGTATTGTCTTCATTTGAAAAGGTTTTTTCTTTTTTTTTATCCCCAGTCAGTGAAGGTATTACAAGGGGATGGCTGCTCCATGTTCCATGTCTCCAGGAACACTCTGATCACCAGTCTTAGGATGCAAATAGAGGAGGGAAGTTGGGAACTGGGAGAAAGACAATCTGGGGAGGCAACCATGTTACTTTAAGTACCTTAAAAAAAAAAAAAAAAAGGAAGAAAAACCCCAATCTAACTCAAAATATGCTGACAAGCACCACCTCAGTGCACAAATATGACTGAGCAGCCTTGCATGAACTGGTACAAGATACAAATCCAACACTGGATTTGTATCAAAAATCAACCAATGCTCTCTGCAGACAGCACAGACACCAGATGCTTTTCACTGAAATTACTACTATCTAGGAATGAATAAAATAAACCCCACATATACTAGCAACAGGTTTCTTAACCTGATGATTTTCAGCTTTGGTCTCAAGTTTCCTTCTCAAACACCTGAAGGGTCCACAAGTGACTACTGAGAAATTGCTGACCAGTGGTTTAAAGTCTTAGTGCACTGATCTGCACATTACCAAGAAAGTGAAAAGTAAGGAAACAAAAAGTGAAGATCAGTTACAGCTTTTTTCATCCTTTTAGTCAGAATTAGAGAAAAAATTCAGAATATAATCACCATAACATTGATAATTGCACAATGATGCAGTTTAAAAATCATAAAATATTTAGATATGGTTGAAACTCAGCTGCTCTACCCCATAGATCTGTACACAGCCCTTAATTATCCTGTGTGTCAAGTGATACAGTTCCCTTTACAACTCACAATATTTATGTTAAGACTTCCTCACATGGCCAGATAGGCTTGAAAAGCTTTACCAGAGTAAGCTGAGCTGCTGAGCACCACTCCCAGATAGTTCCCCATATACTCCCAAGGGCATGCCATGAACACATGCATGAGTATGGAGTACCCACAAATGAAACAAAATGCAGCCACAGGAAGTCCAGGAAGAAAGTCTGTGTTTTATGTCCCCCAAATACACTAAAGGAGCTCCTCTGAAAGCTGCTTGAGCAGCACCTCACATCCAGAAGGTGCTATCCCCATAGAGGAAAGGGGTTTTCCTTTGTTACTTATCCTCTGCAAGGAAAATTTGTGTCTTCTTATGTTTTAAAGCTAGATATGGATATTATAATCGTGTTGCTGAGCCCTTCATAACTCATGTTACCACTGAGTTATGCTTAGAAACCTTTACCTTAACATGATGTTACCAACTGTTATGTTGCTGGATTAGGCAAACAGCTCCAGTGAAGGAGGCTGTTCTCAGACTGAGCTCCAAGCTCTGGGTATTTCCAGCAGAGCTCCAAAACACCATCCCACCACCCACTTTGACATGGCCCCCGGCACTGGAGATTTAGATAATTCAATTACACAAATGCCCCTTCCCAACAAAGCAGAACAGCCTGTTGCCTTTTTGCATTCCCTTGCCCATGGCAATTGCTTTAGCACCTCTTTTCAAATGTGCTATTAGAGCTAATTATGAACGAGCAGAGGATTCAGTGGCTGCAGCTTTTCAGTGACCACCCTTTGGAAACTGCAGCAACACTGCTGAAACAAAAAGCACAGGCACTGGATCACTGCAGTCCAGGGGCATGGGGTTATTCCCAGAATTAAAATCCAAGAATGAGCAGAGCCAGGAGATCTCTCTTCCTGCTCCTAAAGCTGTTTATCAGCAAAGAGCAATAAGCTGACTCTTGCAGACCCTTTTGATCCAGACACTGCAGTTCTCTGACAACAGACAGTATAAAGGTACCTAAGATAAGGCAGCAAAAATGTGTTAAGGCACATCTACAGGCACAGTGAGACTTGCTCCAGGTCACCCAGCAGAGCACCACTGTCACTGCCTGCTTAGGGCAGCTAAATCCTTTAGCACACTGCAAACGAGCCAAGATGGAAGAACATTTATTAAAAAGGTAATGGAAGAGAGCATAAATCTGTCATGCTGTTTGACTAACTTTTTAGAACCATACTAAAGCACAGGCAATTAAAAAAAAATTGGTCTGTAGCATTCCTCTCCTTCACTACCTGCTCATAACCCTCATAATCCCTAATTTATTCTTTATCTCTCATGCTGCCTGAATGAAGGTGCTGCTGCAAAACTGAACAAGACAGAAGAATTCCTGAAAACCTGGAGAGGCAGGTGGGATTGTGGAGGCTGCTTGGACAGAGGTATGAAGGAAACCTGTGCTGGGAGCACGTCACTCTGGAAAAACAGCATCACCCATTCAGCAGATATCCCCTCTCACTGAACCCATTGTTCTGTACAGCCTACACATTAACTGATAGTGCCTTTGGTAATGTGTTTTAGCAGGTGCTGTGGTGTTTATGGTCTGTTAGGAAGCCAGAGTTTCTCCCTCTCCCTTTTTCTTCTGGTTGCTCTTACAATTTCTCCTGCTTTTGGTTTGGATGTGAATTCTTCCAGGGTAAAGGTCAGAATTAAAAAAAAAAAAAAAAAGGAAATAAACATTAAGTCACAAAGTCTTGAAATGTTATTGCAATTTATATATGGCTGAGAATAAAAATGTGTCTGCTTTCTCTGGGAACACACCTACGTGCAAACAGAGACCTTTATAAAAAATTCTCCTTTATTACCCTGGTGGGGAAAAACATATCAAAGATTGATTTTTCTTTTTATGACTATTATTAACCTTTTGTTACTGGCCAAAAATAATCTGGTTAGAAAATGTGCAATGTATCAAAAAGAAAAGAGAAGAATTTAACAGAAAATTAATACTTGGGGGGAAAAAATATGATGATTCTCTCTTTTGCTTTTACTTCTGAGAGTCAGACTTCACCTCCAATGGAATGATACAAGTGTCAAAGAGATGTTTCAGAGAGAACCCAGAACCACCTCCCAGGCTGCCAGGGCGAAGGGAATGGGCAGGAGCCTGGTTCCACTCCTTCCCAATTTCAACACAAAGCTGTTCCTGTCTGTATCCAACACAGCACTCACTGGCTCTGACTGACAGGAGATGGACAGGATGTGCAAAGCCCCCCATTTGCACTGGATTCACTCTACCCCTCTTCTGTGTCAGGAAAAACTCCTATTAAATCCACTACAGCTGAAACCCTGGAGACCTAAGCACAAACATACAGATCTCACCAGCCACCAGAGAGCTGTGCTTCCTCATACCCATCCCACCTGAAATTCTGCCCAGGAAAGGGCAACACAGACTTTTTTACAACAACTGGGTGTGTGTGTAAATACCAACACATCTATCTGTAGCTTGTGAACACTACAGCTCTGCCCACAAGCCTTCAGACTGCAGCTCTGCTTCACATTCACCTCTTACAAATGACCCAGGCATTTACTGAAGGCTGCTCAGGTCTCACCAGTAAGAGCTCAAAGATTCATCAGCAAAGGTGTCTCTATGTCCAAACTGAGAAGGAGAGCAGAGCCAAAAAGTGTCGTGATGGTAAAGAGCAATCAATCATAATCTGACAGGAATATGTTGGACAATTATTTCTGAATATAATCACATTTACATTTAAGGCCAGCCCTTAGTTACAACAAACTGACAGAACTGGGAGTGTTGACTCAGGAGCACTGGCAGACTGGTTGGCTGGAAGAAACCATTTGCAAAGTGGTTGCTGAACCAGTTTAGGTCAAAACCTGGTCTGTTCAGACATCCTAAAACTGGTGCTAGGTAAGCTCAGACATGTGGCCTGCAAACCTCACTTGCTCAAAATTCTGTTATTTTTCCCAGATTACTTTTTTTGCATGTTCTTATAAGAGAATCCCAGAATGGGTTGGGTTGAAAAGGACACTAGAGATCATCTAGTTCCAAACGTGTGGGCAGCAACACCTTCTACTAGATCAGGCTCCTCCAAGCTCTGTTCAACCTGGCCTTAAACACTTCCAGGGATGGGGCAGCCACAGCTTCTCTGGGCAACCTGTGCTAAGGCCTTCCTACCCCCACAGGGAAGAATCTTTTTCCTAATATATAATCTAAACCTCTTTCAGTTTCAGTTGTTCTCCCTTGTCACTACATGATCTTATAAACAGTCTGTCTTTCTTGTAGGTGCTGGAAGGCTGCAATTAGGTCACCCTGAAGCCTTCTCTTTTCCAAGCTGAACTATCCCAATTCCCTCAGCCTTATAGGAGAGGTGCTCCACCCCTGTAATCAACTTTGTGGCCTCCTCTGGACTTGCTCTGACAGGTCCATGTCCTTCCTGTGCTGGAGCCCCAGAGCTGGATGCAGCACTGCAGGTGGGGTCTCACCAGAATGCAGCAGCTTTTCCATGACAAATACCCCGAGAGAACTTGCTGTGGAGTTTGGGAAGAATTCAGCTCCATGGAAAGTTTTGGTCAGGAGGCTGTGTAACACATCAATCCAATTTACCTCTGTGCTCCCTCTTACCTGGATGTTCACATCAGCAGCGTTCTGTAACAGAACTGAAACCAGCTCCTTGTGTCCTCTGTCACACGCCCAGTGGAGCAGAGCTCGGCCCTGAAACAGCCAGGAGAAAATTAACAAAGCCAAGCAAAAAAACCAAACCAAACCAAACCAAACCCAACCCCATGGAAAATCAGTCTTGCTATTAAGCAATAAGCACCAATACAAAAATTAACACAGACTTAATAATAAATACAAAATAATACTAGTATGTCACTTACTATTACTGGTAATTTGGACTTCCACAATAATGCTAGAAATGTCAAAAGTGACACATAGTTCAATTTTTCATTAATTTAGCATCACACCCACAAGCCAGCTAGAAATTTAGAGGGGAAAAGCAGTGAAGTATGAAACGCAGGAGTCAGCACATAATTTGTTTTCCCGTATAGATTTAGGATTTTGGCACCTCTGACTTTTCTGGGAGCAATGACTTACACAGCAAAGATAGGCTATTCAATGCTGCCTAAGTCACCTGGATGCCAAGTCCCCAAAAGCTCATTCCTCTGGCACGTCTGAAGCACTCAAGCCATGGCTCCTGCTTCTGCTGGAAGAGAAGATTAAAACTGGGTGTCTGGGCAGGTACCCCTGACTGTCCTCTTTTGGGCAGGCTGCTGCATCCATACCTCCAGCACCTCCCAAACCGTCAGAGTTTTCTTCCCATCCCCTTTCTACAGGTGTCTGCCACCATGGGATGGAAGTAATGGAAGTTCAGATCTTCCTGCATGCCCAAGAGCATGGGAAGTAGCTTAGGATCCCTGAGAAAGGTAAGCTGGGGTTGTTTAGCCTGGAGAAAAGGAGACTCAGGGTGACCTTACCACTATCTACAACCCCCTGAAAGGTGGCTGTGCTCAGCTGGGGCTGGGCTCTTGCTCCAGGCAGCACTGACACAACCAGAGCACACAGCCTCAAGCTGCACCAAGGAAATACAGGTTGGATATCAGGAAGAAGTTTTTCACAGAAAGAGTGATAAAGCTCTGGAATGGCTGCCCGGGGGGGTGGTGCAGTCACCATCCCTGGGTGTGTTTAACAAAGCCTGGATGTGGCACTGGGTGCCAGGGTTTAGTTGGGGTGTTGGGGCTGGGTTGGACTCGATGATCTTGGAGGTCTCTTCCAACCCAGTGATTCTGGGATTCTGTGAACTCAAAGTAGTTTGAGATGGCAAACAAAGAAGAAAACCTCCTATGTACACTTTGCAAATTAGCCTTAATGTTCTATCTAACTCTCCTGGTTTAGGACAGCACACTTGTATGGGATTTCTTGGAAATCACCCTGCAGATCACCAGGAATCACCTCCCTCAAGCTGTGACACCATCAGACTGACCTGTGTTTTTCAATATGCCAAGGAAAACAGTCACAGACCCTCACAAAAGAAATCATTTAAATTAGCCCATGCCTGGCTATAAATCTCTTGACAAAGCAGTGGGGAACAAGGTGAGCAACTCATTTATCTGCTAATGGGAACTGTCAGCCAAATTTCCTGGCCACAGTGCCAGAAAGCAGGAGGGGCAGAAGACACCTGTGACCAAAGCTCACACTGCTTCTGCTGGATATTCCTGGGCAGGCAAGCAGACGTAGAGCATGATTTTAAGTCAGGAAATTCACTCTTTTTGACCCAGCCACTAATTAATTTGTAACATGTAATTTTAATGTTACACTGATTAACCTTGCATTAGAATGAATTTTCTGACAGTGACTTTCTATGGAAGCACTGATGACATCCACAGGCCATTTAATGATTTATATTCTTGCACCCAACACCCCTATCAAAGTCTACAAGGGGGAAGGAGTACAACTTAAAACAATTGGTAAATATGGAGAGATCTTTAATTCACATTTAGCATCCTTAACTCATCTCTGGACTGGTAATTACTTAAGACTTAGGATTTCAGTTGAACAAATACCAACTTTTTTCAAGCCACAGCTGTTTATCTCAAAAGGAAGAGGCACATCTGAAATACGCACAATAGCAAGAAATACTTCAGCAGATTATTTCAGTGTTTTGATATATATATATATAGAGGAATAATATTGCAATTATTCAAATGTATTCATCATACAATTACATGATAAAATAAAGGCACTTCTATCTTTTATATCAAAATCCATGCTACAGATTAGGGGCTAAAATATGTTGGTTTGCATTTGTCTCTGGATAAGGATAATCTTTTTTTATTGGTGCTGAACTTGTCTGAGACCAATAAAGGAAAACCAACAGTTAGTTGTGACAGCACAGGGGTACCAGAGCACTGTGCAACTGGTCCTGCCCATGACACTGGCAGGCTGGTTCTGCTACACATGGTGCCTTTTGAACAAGACAAAACCCTGAAGCCTGATCATCCACAGTCATTAAAAATCTCCTTGTGCTATTTGCAGGAGTATGGATTTCAAGTCTTGGGCCAATTCCACTTTGGGTAATTACACTCTGCTTACCTATATATTTTCTCCATAACTCTAAATGGATACAATATTTTCTAATTAGTGCCTTAAATGGCTCTGCATTGTAATTGTGCACTATTAAACAGCTGACACGTTCCACCCAAGGAATGTCTGCAGCATGCTACGCCCTGGACACGGGGTGCAAGGGGCTTTGGAGACTTTCTGTGCAAGAGCACACTAGGAAATGTGGAATGAAAAATACCTCCAGAAGAATCTCAACCCACTTATTGCATAACAAAAAGCATTACTACAAATTTGGTATTTAAAATGGTTTGACTTGATGATCTTAGAGGTCTTTTTCAGCCCTAATGGCTCTGTGGAAACTAGATATGGATAATATTCACAACTATTTGTAGAACATCAGAATAACAGTCAACAGCTCTAGCTAACATACTTAGGCAGCTATACAGCTACAAAATCCACTTGTTTCCCATGTCTAAAATAAATCTTAGTGATCAGTCAAGCTTAAATATAACATACAGTCCCAGTCTTTGCTTAGCAAGGATATCACCTCTGCACACTGAAAAACTCTTTAGTCTGCCCAGCTGCTGCTTTATATCAGCATATAGCATGTGTTTGTGTGCTTAAATAATGTGGCAGAAATCTTAAGGGCCACAGATTGAGCTTTCCCAAAACAATTCCCACATGACTATTTCATTAAGCAGTGAGAGACTCAAAGCAACATGAATAATTTCACGTAGGAAAGCACTGCAGCAGTGAGGTCTTGGCTAGATGCAGTCAAACATCAAGGTACTCCCTCCCTCCAATTCAAACACAACAGTTGTTGCAGAAGTTACTTGAGAGGATGCATTTCCCCCCCACCTTTGAAGTATTTAAGAAAAAAAAAGGCATAAAAATAGCCCCAGTGCACTAACCCTGCCTTTTAAATCTTCTGTGCTTTGCTTGGCTAACTGCTGCCAGCTTGGCCAGCTCCTGCAGCAGTTTCTCAAGCCAACAGCACATCAATTCTGCTCAGCTCCAAGTCACAGGGTGTTCACAAACAAAGCACAGGACAGGGATTTGTCTCCCATACACTGAGTCGGCAGACAAATGGATGGGAATGATTTTCACATCAATTAGCCTGAGCAGAGAAAGGGGAGAACAAAGCCAAACCGAATGGATGTGCTACAGTATAAAACTACACTTCCAGGCACGATGTTTGCAGCTATAATGGCTGGGTAGCACTGAGCCACTCCAACTTGTGGCAAGTGTTCTGTGAGCAGTAATTAAGAAGAGACAGATATCTACAGAATGGCTGCATCCCCCTGTGACAGCAGAAACAGTGAATGGAAGGGTTGTTGTTACAATTACACAGGTAAACTTGACTTGGAAGTCAATCACCTTCAGAGCTCTGAAAGGTTTGGTGAAGCTTTTCTAATGGGAGAAAGCCTATAAACCCAGAAGGATGTGACCCTTCCTCAAATACATTTTCCCCCCTGTCCTTTCCTTGGCAAACTGGCACCAGTTTGGCACTTGCTGTCTCAAAAGCTCAAGGATCAGGGATCAAGTGAGCATCCTGTCAGATGCCTTTCACTGAAGTTTTGGCAAGGGCTTAAACATTGCACACAGGTAACATGTTTGTTTACTGGCATTTGTTCCACAATTTAAAAAAATTATCTAGGTACAACCTCCACAGCCTTCGGCACAAATTACAAAAGCAACTCATCTCTGCCTTTGAGCAGCTCCTGGTTTGTAAGAAGATGAAGAAATACTATTTTCAAAAAGGCAGCAAGTGAGCCACACTCCCAGGATGTGCCTGGGGTGACTTCACAGCCACAGACCATTTCTTATTCCATTAGTCCTGCTGACATACACAAGGAAAACAGGTTGTTTTAGTCTGTGCTACTTCTTATAAGTGAACGCAAGCAATTCTGTTGAACTCTGGGCAATTTAGATACAGTAAATGGAAGCTTGTACATGATTACTGTCATTAGGTTCTTTGTTTAATTCTAAATTGAAGTTTATCATATCCAAACTGTTAGCAGTATGCTGGCCTGAATGCTGCACATGAAGAGCTTTACTTCTTCTGGGGAAAAGGCCACTTATGCTTTGGAAGTTTCCCAGTGCATCTATCTAAACCCCAGGCTCTTCTGCTGCCCTTTCTGGAATCTTTTTGCTTTAACTAAGTTGGCTCATCCACACTTCATGTTTTTATTCCTGATTTCCTTTCTCCTTTCACTGACTTCTTCCAGGTTTGTACAAAGTCGGGGGGATACAATTAGATGGAGTACTACCATATCACATAAAAATAAAATCTAAACACCCTACAACCCCAACCAAGTCTTCACTGTCCAAGGGAAGGCTGAGCTGAGTGTTTTTGCAGCTTAGCACGAGCCTATTTGGTGCTTCAGTAGATTTTGTTTCGTAAGAAGTTAACTCTTTGGATGTACCCTGCTGATATTTTCAATTTATAGGTATTTAAATCAAAGGATTGATAGTGTGAATTATGTCCAGAAGCCAGGTGAGGCAGCTTTTGGATTTGGCAGGATGTATTTACACAGTAACACTAAAACAGTTAATAAAAATGACAAGACTGTGCTTGTGTACACTTTACAAAAGGCTCAGCCTGGGTTATCTCTAGTCTAAAATGGGTTCTAAAACTTCAATCAACCTGCATGATATTGGAAAAGAAGTTACTTCCCAGACTGGGAAGAACATGTCTGGATACCAAACACCACCAGCAACGCTTTCAGTTCCATAATATATGATGAAACAACTATTTCTTTCAGATTTCCTCCTTTTGGTATGCTATTTTTTTGGTGTTTTGAGCATTTGTTGGGGTAAACCAGAATTGTTGAAGCTGTGAGAGTTTCATCTATGGGAGAATTTTGTCCCAGTGGGAATCTTCTCACAAGTCCTTCACAGGCAGATGTTTTTGGCTCCTGCCTGTGCTGAATCAATCCCGTACTCTGCAACAGCCACCTGCTAATACCCACCAGTTAGAAATAAGACATCTTTTACATCAGGGACTCATAGATAACGCCCAAAGAGGATGTAATCTTGTAGGTTTCTTACATAGTTTAGATACTTCACCTTCCACAACATATTTTGATTTTTTTAACAGTATTTCTTTGGCTGAAAACAAGCATATTTGAACAGAACAAGCACATTACTTGAACAGAAAGGAAAATACGAGCTTCTGAACGCTGCTAATTACAAAAGAGTATCTTGCCAGTGGGAACAAAGCAATGCTAACATGCACTTATTGCAAGCATGTGATCCTAAAAATGAGCTTTTATTAATGAACAGACTCCAGCTGCATTTTCTGTGGGACTGCCCTGGACATCCCCTCCTGTAACCTGTGATCAGCAGGAGGATGGAGCTCAGGAACAGTGCTGTTGCAGTGACTGTGTGGCACATGACAGTTTCAGTTCATTGAATTTATGATGTGAAATTCCAATCGTGATTGTGAACACCCTCCCTCCTCTCCTCTGAAAATTAATTCACATGAATTCCTGATTAATAATAAAAGGCCCTGCCATCAGCATTCAGAGCCCCAGCCGGGGCTGTCATGGCTCAGAGGGCAGAAATCTGCTTCGAGCTACAGGAGAACCCAACTGAATTTGTGGCGTCTCAGTCTATGAATGTCTAAGCACTTCATCTGTTCACCAAAACACAACGTGCAGGAAGGAGCTGTGCTCAGGCTGGACCAGGGACAGGGCTAGGTGGCAGTGTGCAAGCAGGGAAACCAAGGTGACAAACCTGGTACAGCCACAACTCCTGAAGGATCAACAGGAAACTGCTCCCACCAGGTGTTTACTCTTACCAAAAAAAGGATGAAGCCAACTCACAGTTTTAGACTGTTTTTTCTTGGGGTTTCTGGCAATGCCAGAAACCTCCCTGTGGGGAATGGTGGCTTGAGTTTGATGAGCAGAGAAAGACTGGACAATGTCACTGATTTTGGGAAGCTGGAAAGCCTCTGTCACTCATTATAGTAAAGTTAGGGTGCTCTTGATGAAGGAAATGATTGGTATTTGACTCTATTGATTCAAAATGCTGAACAGTTGTTTTACTAAACTGTATTAAACTAAACTATATATATTAAACTATTTATTAAACTATATATTGTGTTATACTATATTATAACTATACTACAAAGAATACTAAGGAATATTCAAGAAAACTCATGACTGTCTCCCAACAGGCAGGACACAGCTTTTTTAAATTGGTTAAGGAAACAAAACAATCTTTAGCAGTATTTAATTGACAAATTATTTTAGGTAAACAATTTTTTTAACACATTTCACATGTGCAAAATAACAAGTAGAGTAGTAAGTAGAGATAAGAATTGTTTTTCTCTTCTTCTCTCTGTGTTTTTCTAGGAAAAAACTCTGAGAGAGAGAATTATGTCTCTTTGTTCAGAGAATGTGAATGCCACAACTCATTTCCTCTCTCTCTGAGAATGATGAAAATCTTGTGGCATGTGAGAAATCCTCCTTCAACCTGAACAGACTTCATGGGTCAAAAAAGCTGCTTCCCTCATTTCTACTTCTGTTTGACCACATTTAGTGTACAAAGTGGGGAAAGGGAGGTATGCAGAAGATTTTACTCTGCAAGTGGCTGCTGGTATTGCTGAAAATAATATATGAACTAAGTTTGTGATCTGACATGCTACAGCCCCACAGTTAGACATCCACACTACCAGAAATCCAGTGGAAATCTATTTCCAAACAGATTACCCTGCCTCAACAATCAAGTGTTTGTCCAACTGTTGCAGCACCTTGTTATAACAATTCTATTCATGGAATTTTAAAAAAGGAGTAGCAGTGAATTAATACACAAAACAGATAAAAGATTGATGGTCCTTATCTTTTCTCCATACCTCCTCATCTGTGACATTCACATCCACTTTTTTTGATTGAATGGCTTTGGTTACATAGTCAATGTTGTTTTCTCTGCAGTAATCAAAAATGTTCTTGTCCTCTTCCCTATTCAGGAAACAAAAGCAAAAGAAGCACCATGTTACTGCACAACACAAAGGCCCCATGCACATTATATGCTCTAACTTTGTTACAGATATTTCAGTGCTGTCATTGGATACAAACAGGCAGCTAGGTATTGCACATGCAGAATAATGTGCTTTTCCCCACATTCCCCAATTTAAGAAACAGAAGATCCTGCTTCCTAGAAAATCAAAGGTTGTTTTTAACAGTATTATGTCCAGACAAATGTCAGTTTATTTCTGTGAGATGGCACAAGAAATGTATGAAGTTAGCCAGAACAATCCATGTTCAAGTTCTGGTATAAATCACTGCAATCCCACATAAGAGAATAGGCTAAAGTTGCTCTTCTTGTAAGAGCCACTCTGGGTCACAAGAAAGCCCCATCCAATGCCATCCACCCTGGACAGAGGCCACTAACATGGCTTGGAAAGAACAGCAGGACAAACAGGAGACCTGCAAAGCAATCTGTCCCTGGCTGAACACATGTTGGATCCTGGATACACCACCAGCAAGGGCTTGCTTGGAACTGCTTGCAGGCAGGAAGATCAGATGATGGTGTCACAAGTGCTTGAGTCACACCTACAGCTCCTCTTACAGCTAAAAGCAATACTCTGGCTTCAGACACAGTAGAACTTCCATTCTTACCTGCCAAACAAACACCTTTAATGAAGTTAAGACCCCTCACAGATTCTTACAAGAATAATACCTTTAGATAAGTACAGTGATACCACTGTGCTGCTAGCAGGGAATAAAGAAAAGAGGCCATTGGTTTTCCAGAAGTAAGCCAAAAGCCCACATAATCCCCTCTCTTTCTAGTTTCCAGATGAAAACCATGGTTCAAATGAGCCCATCAGCATTGCTATGGGACTTGGCAGCTTCACAAGAGTTAAACACAGAGTTGTTGCCTCACATGACATCCCAGTTTTCAATCACCTTATCTAAAGACCTTCTGGATGCTCAGCAGAACTCAGACTGACAGCCTCAGTTACTCAGAGAAAAGGGAGCTTGCTGGAGCTGGTCAGACCCAGTAAGGAGCTCAGTCTGCTGTAGGCAGGGGAGATGCAACAGGGAAATTTGAGAACTAATCCCCTGGTGCTAAAAGGCAACAGCACTTCTGTTCATCTGCATTGTTCTTGAACTTGCAGGCTGAAGAACTCCAGGAAGGAAAAGTAAAATCTAGGTAACATAGGCATTTCTGAGTTATTTCTGATAACATAGGCATTTCTGAGCATAGGGTTACAAACAAAAAGTGACACCTGTAGTCCTCCAAAACTGAAATGCCAGCAAGGCCTTCGATCCTCTGCAGAGCGCCATGACCCAACTTTGACTTTGTCTTTTATTGTTATGCATCTGGCTTACTGAGTTACAGTCTGATTCTTCAGACCTCAAGCCTCTGTGTCCTGCCAGGGTGCCAGAAAAAGGTGAGAAAAAGCACTGATACTTGCTCCAGCGGCAGATCACTGCTTTCTCCAAAGAATTCACTTCCTCTCCCCTCCCTCTCACCTGGCTGCCTCAGTAGCACAGTTCTGAGCACACCACCCCTACCCTTTGTACACAGGCAGTGCCTGCAGAGACACCTGAGCTGCACCTTTCTAGTGAAGAGCTGGGAGCCACACAGGATTCCACACTCTGTGTTTAGGCATAAGGACATTACAGGAGGCTCCCAGTTTCTTGACCAGTTTGTCATGAACTCATTCCTTGGAGGTCTTGCCTGCTCGTTACACATAAGCCCCGGGGAAACAGATCGCTGAATTCTTTAAATGCAATTACCTTGAATTCCGGGAAGAAAAGAATCTCACAGCGGGATTAGAAAAGGCAAAAGCTTATACTGCTCGAGATGGAGCTTGACAGACTCATGATGGAGGTCACAAGACATGCCTGCCCCTGCTAACAAGGGCTGATGTGATATGCTGGGAAGTCCCTGCAGTCCTGCCTTGTTAGTCCAACCTCTCCAACACAGCCCTGGCTGCCGACAGCAGCCTTTTGGGAGAGGCTGCTTTTCAAACAATGCTGTACAGGAACTTGGTTCCCCACTGCACAGCCACACCTCCCTCATTTATTACAGACCACTCTTTCTTCCACAGCACCAAAGCAAACCCTGGTCCCCTCTCACGAGAGAGGCCCACAACCATCCCCAGTTGTGATCACTCATCCTGGGTGATTTTCCATGTCACAGCCATGAGCTCGGGCTGTGCCCTTCCCTCCCTGCCAGTGATGCCACCTGGTTATTCCACATACTGCAGAGCCCTGACAGAGCTCACAGGGCAGCACCAGAGGTACCAACAGGGACGTGTGTCACCATGATATTTTCTGAAAAATCCTCTTTGCTCAGCATTCTTCTCCTGGGAAGATGAGAAGCCTGAGAGGAAAAGAAAAGCAATATTATCTGATCAATTCTCCCTGTGTTTGCTGCTTTGGAATGTGGTCTGGACATTGTTTACCAACAGGTGCATCTTTGATTGGTTCCATGTGAATTGTGTTTACTTAATGACCAATCAAAGCCAGCTGTGTTGGACTCTGCACAGTCATGAGTTTTTATTATTCATCCTTTTCTAGCCTTCTGAGGTATCCTTTTCTCTATTGTTTATATATAATTTCTTTTAATATAATATCATAATACAATAAATCAGCCTTCTAAGAATATGGGGTCAGATTCATCTCTTCCCTCGTCCTGGGACCCTCATAACCACAACAGACGTGGCAGCCATAAAGCACCTGACTGTGCTCCATAGGGAGCATCCATGGGGCCTGTGCCAGCAGAGAGAGCACAGCAACCCTGACACACCACAACCAGCCCATTTTCCCACCACAGCCTCCAGACAGAACTTTTAATGTCTTTTCCTGAGGATATTATTGTCTGTAAGGGGAAAATGACCTGACACAGCTATTTGGATATGATTTAGTTTTCTGGAATAACCAACTCTGCAAATGCTCTATATATCCCCATTCCAAAAAACCACTTTTCTTTCAGAAGTGTCCACAATGCAATTAATCCAGAATACCAATTTCCCCACCCGAAGATAAGGTTTCGGGAAATTTCGTTCTTCTACTCTGCATTTATTTCTCAATCTTTAAACCATTCCTTTGCTCCTGATGCCCTCCTTAAAAAAATTAAGCATATATTATATCCAACTTTTCTATAAATATTAACAAAAAGAAACAAGCCCTTTCTGGTCACAATGAGAACATTTTACCTACAAATAAAGTAATCATATGAAGCTGCACTCCAGACATTTAAAACAACCTGATCCAGCTAAAACCAGGACGGGAAACTGAGGAAAGAGCTCAGAGGAGTTAAACCCAGATTTTTGGAGGGACCAATACTAGGGAAGACATTCTTCTTGAATGGTGTGAATGGAATAATGACAAGTTACTGTTATTTGCTGACTTTGCATTGAAAACCACACAGTACAAATAAGAAACAGAGCTTGAAACACAACTTGGCAACTCTGTTTTTTGCCTTCCTTTATTTTACGTGTGTGAGTGTGTATATAATAATACCTCCACTGTAGTAGGTACAGGAAAAGAAAAAGGATGTAATGATTTTATCAGACCTGTTCCTAGCTGGAATTTGTACTCTTCATAAAACTGGTAAGAGTCAGCAGCAGGGCCCAGAAGTGGTAGAAACAGGCAAAAACCAGACAGAAACAGTTGAGAAATACAGAAGGGACAGTGCAAAGACATGCTTAGATCATGTTATCGGGGAGAAAACCCATTGCATTTCTATCAGTATTTTCAGGAAAATCTAAATTTAAATAAAAAATACAGTATTCAGGACATCTTCAGATGAGAACCATCATGAAACTCAACCTAATGGAGATATGCACAATAATGCAAAACCTGTAGCTAAAAGGAAGGCTTGGATGCAATTTTCTTTCCATGTGAGATTGTTGAGATAAAAAGAAGTCTTCAAGTCAGCAAGCACCTGACTGTCAGTAAAGGCAGGTAGAGTTTTTATATCTATTTTCTGAGGACAGCCAGAGGGTCTCTCTTCTCCCTTGCTGATGGTCCCCAAAGCTATTTCCTTGTGCTCTCCCCCATTCCCAGTAAGAGACAGTAATTCTGATTTAAAGATGAGTTGAAGCATACCTGTTGCCTGCAAATAACACATGGGCAGCTTTTTCCATCCTTGAATAAAAGGATTTGGAAGAACTTAAACCAAGTCATCTCTCCCCAGGCTTAGAAGGCTTTACAAGCTTTCTCCATAGGCTGTGCAAAACACATGTGTTGTACCAACAGGTTTAAAACAGCTCATGGAAAAGATCTACTGCCAGCTGATCATTTCCTTCTTATTTGGAGTACTGTAAAACTCCTTGCTTTCCAAACAGCACCAAGGCTGTCACTGAAAAGGGCAAAGAAGAGATTTGAAATTCCCATTATTTTACCCTTGTACAGAGAATACGCTCCAGGTTTGCCGTCCCCTTCCTCCCCCTCCGCAGGTTACCTCCAGCGCAAGGCTCAGGGCAGAGGACTGAGACCAGCCTCTACTCTGGGCATGCTGTCCCGTTTTCCTGAGGCTGGTCCAAGGCACATCCCAGTGGATTTGCAGTGGAGTGGCCCCGGGTGCCGCTAACAGGTGGCTTTGCCCGCGCGCTTGGCACGGCGCTGCCGAAGGAGCGGCACGGCGGCGGAGCGGAACGGGACGTGCGCGGGGAGCGAGAGGCGCTCGCAACACTCGCTGTTTATGGCAGGGCCCTCGGCCCCCCAAGGGACCCATTTTCACATAATCTATAATTATCTCTTCGCTTTAATCGCCTCGTCACTTCGGAGGCTCTCCTGGGCACAGGAAGAGGAAAAGCTCATTAACTGAACCTTTTCTCCTCTCTCCAGCCACCCATAGCTTTTAATTGCTTGGTGTTGTTATTATCTATCAGTGCAACTGGGATCATTTTCATAAGAAAGGGTGGTGGGAGGGAGGGAGGCAGGAGCAGGTCCCTGAGGTACGCTCCACAGACAAACCTTTGCTTTCTCAATTATTTATGCCAGCTGAGGTTTTACAAGTTGAATAAATCCATAACTCAAGTTTATTTTGAGCCGGCAGGCTGTCCCGAGGGAAGTGTTGCCCACTTGCCGGCACACTCGTGTGCCATCCCTTGGACAGCCGCCGGGACATGGCGGGACATGTGTCATCCAATTCCCCACCCACCGCACGCGCTCGGCGCAGCACCGCACAGGAGGCGGCTGGAAAAATGCCCAGTGGGAGCAACCACAGAAGGATGGGCTCTCCAGAGGGAAGGCAGGCCTGAGCCCTTTGCACAACAAAGCAAAGCCCCAAAGGTCACTGCTCCCGGGACAGTAAAAAGGAGGGAAGCAATAAACTTGGCAATCATCTTAAAGTCAAAAGATTCGTCTGCTGAACATCACCAGGAGGAACATGGACCTGAAAAAACCCCAAGTCCCAGCTGCCAGGACCTGCAAGTGTTTTGCTTGATGACACCGTGGGCTCCACAGAACCAGGAAAGCCCTTCCACAGGGATTGCACAGCCCAGCACTTATGTGAGTGACACATCTGTGGCGCAGCCACCCACACACACAACGCCAGCCCGTAATTCCCAACACGGATGCCACACGTCCCTGCAGCTTTACACTCATTTCCAGTGCTGGTGTTCTCAAAAGCAGGGCTGGAAGGAGATAACAAAACCCCAACTGTGCTCTGGAGCACTGGGCTCATCCCAAAAGCCTTCGCTGCTCTGAAGCAGCATCCTTGCAATGGATGCTGGAAGCAGCTCTTTAAAATTCAGCAGCCTTTGTGCCTGACCACATGCAGCGACCTCTGGTATTTTCTGCCAAAACAGTTCATTTGTCTCGCACAACAACTAATCAATTCCCAAGGCCATCCATCACGGGGGCTCGCACGAGCCGGCCCGGCAGCGGGACCAGATGGCGGCTGCGTTAGTGGGATTAATACAATTCTGATGGATTGCACGGCAGCAGGCAGGTCCTGCACACCAGGGGTGCCTGCTCCACACCCACGTCCTAAATGTTTGCCCCACTCATGGTTGGGATTGCTCCCAAATGTCTGGGGAAGGGTGGTAGTTTTGACCAGAAAAGGGGTTTTTCGGCATCCCTCTGGATGGAAGAAGTAAAACACGGCTCGGGGAGGCCTCTGTGCTGACTGGCAGGTGTCATTCCCATGCTGGCATGCCAAGGCCCTGAGGAAGCAGCTCGTGGCAGAGTGCAGGAGGGCTCCTCCAGTGGAAGTGGAAAGGGACACGGGCATTTGGCAATGTTATTTCTCATTCTCCACCTGCCAGATCAATGTATTTGTTTCCTGAAAACACTTATAAACTGCCTACCCCTTGCCCTGGCTTAAAAAAACCCTGAAAAATAAAGCTGAATTTCCAAGGCTGTGGTATTTTTGGCATATCTCTCAGATTGTGTCTTGGATGAGATTTATACTGGTAACACATCAGTCAACCTCAGATCACTGATCATGTCCCAGGTTTGTGAAACTCCAATTATAGTGCTTTGATCATGAAAGAGCTCCACTACTACTGCTTTGTTCTGGTAATAAGACCAGAAAAGGGACATAAAGCTTTATGAAGCAGTAAAAAAAACCAAACCACTACTATACCCAGCCTGAAATCACTGATGATTTCTAAATTTTTCCTTCCAAGGGAACCTCCAAGTCCCATCATCAGACACCAGCATGCAGGAGTTTTATGCAATGCCTGAGGGGAGATAAGTGATTTGCAGAGAAACCCAGAGGCAGAGCACTATGCTAATACATCCTGCAACTGCTCCCCATTACTCACTGGGGGTATTTGAGCTCTTTATTGCCAGGGTTTATTAATGACTCCTAATTGATGACCAGTGCCCAGTACCCCAAAGTAAATAACTGCTATGCCTCATTAGCTCAAGAGACCTTCTCCTGATTTGAGGGCTGATCTATGAACACACAAATTGCACTGATTTACCCGAATCTCTTTCTAAATTGATTTAATTAGATCGGTATAACCTGTTTCTGTGGATGCTCTTGGATTTATTTGGAATCAGTGCAATGTACTGTGAGCCAGACTGACCATTTTTCTATCTTGTTCTCAATTAGAGACATTTGAGATAATTAGTGATAAGGAAAAAAAGTGGCCCTGGCACCACCAGAGTTCCTCCTACTGCTGATCCACTTTAGGACAGAGTATGGTAACTTCACTTTGTCCATCATTTAGATGTGTCCTAAACCCCAAGCATTTCATTCCACAAAAGGAATGTAAGCATTATTTAGGCATAATTTTAGACACTCAGTTTGAAATCAATGGCACTGCTGCTTTGTTGTTAACTACTGCTGATGGCAAACGAGGGGTTTATTCTATTTAAAACAAAACCTCTCCTCTTCATACTACACAGCAACAGCTTGGAGGGCTTTAATAGTTTGATAAACTTAAACTGTTCAAAAGATTTTGGTAAAGAATAAAACAAGTGAACCTGCTTAGGTGACCCTTCAGAACTCTGCACCTGCATTCTTGACTCTATCCTGGTGCAAGCAGAGGTCCAGATAAATCAGCAGCCTTTTCCTGCCTTTGGATCAGCAGAATCCTAAAGGGCACATGGTAGGCTGTGTTTGGCAGAGTAATACCTACTGAGAAATTGCTTCCAGCAGTCTGTCAGGACTCAGGGCTGATGAGGACTCGAGTTTTAGCTTTTAGTACACAAAATAAGGGGCTTTCTCACTTATTCTGGGCTTCTTTAGTGATCCTGTAACAAGAAAATACTTATGCTATCAATAGCGCTGGGAAACAAACTAAAGTGGTTTGATTTCTATTCAAATTTTTGCAAGCTTGTTGGACCCACTCAGTCAATAAAAGAGTCTGGCACTGACGTGTCTTTTCTCAGATAGCAGTTTTGAGGGAGCACACACATACCCTCTGAACTGACAGCACAGGACTTACCCAGAGCTATCAATGTGTTAAAGTTCATCTTGACTCAAGCTAATCAGTTTTCTTTCCCCTTAAAATTTTTCATGTTCTTCCTCTACAGAAAATGCCTTATTTGTTTTTATTATAACATTCTGTTTTGTGAAGTATTACGGAATGCTAAGCTTATGTTTTTCTAAGTAACCACTCACAGCCTCACAAAAGTCACCTTTCCTCTGTAAAGCTATGGAACCAATACCTGCTCTAGACAAACCTGGACACCAAACCTATTGTTTAGAGCCACTCCCTCTTTGGTTTATCAGCTTGCAGGTTTGGTACCAGAGCAATCTTGCTGTTTAAGGTTATGCTTTTATGAGTGGAATTATCACACTAGAGGTGTGCCTATACTTGTATGTTTATTCCCTCTTCCAGGAAGAGAATGAAGAGTAGACAAAAGAATCAGGAAATGTGAAGCTGTCTGGCTCTGTGGATAGATGATGGTGACACTTGCTCATTCCTGTCTTGCAAGGAAGACACTGATGCCTGGCAGTCAAATTGAGCTGATGGACACATGAGTTTCCACTCTGCCAGCAGAGTCAGGACACTTCATTCAACAAATCTTAGCAGAATCACCCTATTCCAGCTATGTGGGAGACTGCATCTGCCTACAGCCTCATTTGTAAGGACAGCTGTGCTGTGCTAAACAAACTGCACCTATGTTCCTCATGGTATGTTTGGAAAAATGTATTTGCAGATGTACTCTTGGAAATAAAAACAAACACATGAAAAGATTCATGGCTGGTCAAGTCAACCAGAGCAAACTCTGTTTTTCTGTACATTATTCTGTATTTCAAACCCAAGAAAGGACATAGGCAGCACTTGGGATAAGCAAGACTCTGACAGCACTGTAGGGATTTGCTCTACCCCTAAAAGGAGAGCTTGAACAGGATTTAAGCCACAAAGTCAAGCTGTGAGATCAAGGATATTGGCTGAGACTGCACTGATGGAGCAGGGACAAAAAAGGAGCTGGTGGTCAGCAGAAGTGCCTTTCCTCAGTGTGTTAAACCAAGGTCACACCTGACCACCTCTGCTCAAGGGCCAGGACAACTCAAAGATGTGCTGGCTCTCCATGCAAGGAGAGGAAGCTATTCCTGGCCAAGTACTCCCCTCCACTCCACTCCAAAGTGGATTGCAATCCCGAGGGAAATGCCTGCATTACTGCCAAGCACACATCTGCCACCCTGCCTGCTCACAACAGCTGCCTCCATTCCTACCTGAGCTCTTTGCAAAGCGTTTGGAGCCACCTGATCAACATTTCTGTTCCTTGCCTTGTGACAACAAGTCAAAGAAATGCTGTGCTAGAGTTTTAACTTAACTCTTTAGGTAAGTTCTCAGCTGGAGACTGCATGTTGAGAAATCAGTGTTCACACTTCCTGGATGTAAAAAGATGCAAGACATTCATTAAAAAATGGGATCATACACATGTAAATGGGTGACTACATGACAGGAAACACTGTCAAAAATTTAGTCTTCTCTGACTGCTCATTTTAACTAAAAATATGATACAGTATTCTAAAAATTCCTCCAGAAAATCATTTAGGTATTGGAGTTTAATATTATACCCATGATTAGTAGCCTAGAACAGCAAAAAAATAAACCGAACAAAAACCATTCAGGTGTCCTTATTCAGCAGCTAATGTCACTTATTACTTGCACCTTGACAGTTTTAAGTAGCATCCACTCTAGTTCAGTAAATGCAGAGCTGGCTTTTCTAGCTGCAGAGCCTAGAAAAAAATTAATTTGATATAAGGCACAAACTGTCCCTGAAGGCAAACATTGTCCAACACTAAAACCTTCACTGAACAGTCCCTAATGAATGCATTGGTAAAGAAATAACTACTTGAAAAAGGTAGTGCCTGAATAGCTTTCTATTAAAAATATCCAATATTGCCTTTTTTTTAAAGCCATATAACTGAAAAATGGGAAGCCTTGCCCTTCCCCCACATCTTGTGCTAGGGAAAGGTTAGTACCTGGCAATGATACAGGCAGATATTGATTTAAATGATTATGGACCTGAAAAGTTCTTTCCTGTCATTTATTATCCTGTTGTAGTTGCCACCACACTTGTGCAATATTAAAAAAAAAAAAGCTTAAAAAACGACATTAGAAAAACACAGTTTTTATCTGAATTCCAGCACAAATAATCACCTGATTATTTCTTCTTCTTGATATAATGAGCTGATGACTGGGCCTCCAAATACAGTTTTGCTTTCCTTTCCCCTCTTCTCTGGTGTCTGAAAGAGAAAGAAAGATTGGTCCAGCATCCTGGCTCCCATGATATTCCCAACTCTCATTCCCAGCCCTGGCCCCTCAGGACCCAAAAGCTGAGCCTCTGTGAGGCAGCATAATATTCTGTTACTAGATTGCAAAGCTTGCCTTTATAAATCTATTTAATATAGATTTAAAATTAAATTTTATAATGGGCAGCATTTCCAAATGATTTACTCCCAGGAACTCCAGGATTCTGAATGATTCCCACCATAATAGAAATGAACAATTAGAATAATGATTGATCGATATGGAGCCCCAGGCCTACCTTTTCAAAAAACCATCCTGCAGCCTGGGATCTTCAATTGCCTGACTTTACATTGATGCCAGACTTTCAGCATGGGTAAGTGCCTGCTGTCTGAAAGCCTGACCCAATTAGGGGGTACAGGGAACCAGAAACCCCAGCTCTTCCATGGCATTAAGTATTTTGGTTTGGAGTTTGCAGCAGCAATTCCTTACAAAATCATCCCATTCATTGCAACTTGCTGCTGCCAGTGGACAGTCTGAGGCTTTCTGTGCTGGCACTGTGTCACACCTAGGGTGAAAAAGATCAGGAGCAAAGTGCCAGCCTCCTGCAGCTCCTCTGCAGCTGCAATACACAGAATTACAAAAACCTGGAGTGATTAGTTTCACTCTCCTGTCATGAGCAGGGACACCTCCCACTATCCCAGGTTGCTCCAAGCCCCATGCAGCCTGGCCTGGAACACTGCCAGGGATCCAGGGGCAGCCTCAGCTTCTCTGGGCACCTTGTGCCAGGGCCTGCCCACCCCCACAGGTGTAAGAGCCATAATGAGAGATGTGGGACTCCAGGCAGCTCTTCCAAAGGCAGTTTATTGTATCCAAGATGTTACAGCAGTCCAGGGTCATGGGTGACACGGCCTGTGCCTACAGCTGTCAGCTGCAGGCAGGCCTGGGGACCCTTAGCTTAGGTTACAAATGCATTATATACTTCTCTTTGCTGAGCATCTTAACACAGTAGAACCAATCTATACCTTGACTTTTATCTATAGCCTATCATAACTACTATAATTACCATATTCATGCTACTATTCCCCAATCACTAAAAGTTAGTACATTGCAGTTTAAGCTAGAAGTTGTTTTTCAGTTTTCTTGAAGTGGAAAATTCTGAGACCTTTTTTCTACTTGCAACATCTGCTGATTTGTTTGCCTGTGCTATCTTTCTGCTTGGTAAAAACATCTTGTTTGAGGTGGGTTTATCCTTTGCTCTAAGTCATAAAAACCCCTTCTAACTAACATACCCTTTGCCTCCTTGGTTATCCACTAAGACTGGCTCAGCAATTCTTTTCTTCCATATCAAAACTTGCTTTCATTTCTATTCCTTCTTCAGATTCTACATGCAAAAATCTTTCTGCCAAGCATACATATGTGTGAGACTTCCTTGGCAAACTTTCATCCTTCCCAACAACAGGAGAGAATTTTTTTCTGATATCTAATCTAAACCTACTCTCTTTCAATTTGAGGTCATTCCCCCTTGTCCTGTCACTCCAGCCATTGTAAATAGTCTTTCAGCCTCTTTCTTGTAGGTTCCCTTCAGCTACTGGAAGGCCACAATTAGATCACCCTGCAGCTTTCTCTTGTCCAAGCTGAACAATCCCAGTTCTCTCAGCCTTTCCTCATAGGAGAGGTGCTCCATCCCATCTCATCCCTTCATTACAACCAAAAGCATTGCTGTACCATCAGAATTCTACTTAGAAAGATGTAGATTTTCTTTTCATAAAATATACTTTTGTCTTTCTTCCTGCTCCTCAGGTTGCTTTTGTTTTAAATCAATGTACTAGCTCCCTATAATACATTCACTTTTACATTGTGCCCAGCTTGAGCCAACCCAGCTCCACCTTTCAGTTCTCCTGTACCAGCCCAAACCCATAACATTAGGTT
Source organism: Onychostruthus taczanowskii (assembly GCF_017590055.1). Classification (NCBI taxonomy): domain Eukaryota; kingdom Metazoa; phylum Chordata; class Aves; order Passeriformes; family Passeridae; genus Onychostruthus; species Onychostruthus taczanowskii. The sequence goes on from NW_024504012.1 coordinate 2,091,698, forward strand.
TGCAGATATCACAGACAAACTTCTTTATAAGGAAAGGAAAGGAAATTGGCTTTGAAGACTATTCCATGGCAAGTAGGCTCTCTCTAATTTAGAGTAGAAAGTGACATGAAGTTCTCCTTCTTCAAGGCAAAGGGCTTCAGAGTCTTAACAGTGCAGTGCCCCTCTTAAAAAATTATTTAGCAGGGAACCTTACTGTCCATCAATTACTTCGATTTCACTAATAAAATAAAATTAATTTCAGATCACCTGAAAGTGCACAGAAGAGTTATTCCTATACAATGAAGCTATACTTACTATTAGTCTATCCTGTTTGATACAGAGATGGGCATCCAATCAGTGTCAGAAACTGCAAAAAATTTTTAATCTATATTCTTTTATCTCTTCCCACTCTAGGTCTTGGTTAGTGCTTTTTTCCCCCAAGTCAGAAAAAACATTTGAAAAAATACATTTAATCTTTCTAGAGGCAGAAATTGTTAAAAAAAAAAAAAAAAAAAAAAGATTTCTAACATTAAGTTCACCTTCTTTGCACAATGAATGCATTTCTACCAAAGATTAATCACGTTGATTGAGTACACATAAGGTCATTGGGAAACTTAGTGATAAAGGCTCTCCCAAAAACACTCAGGCAAAAACTTCTCTGGATTTTAATCTATATACAAGTTACTTTGTCCAAGTAGCTTTTATCTCATCTCTTTCACACAGAAATAGGTAATCCAATATTCAATTTATGAATGTTGAAGCAAGCTTATTCCATCACAGTCCTTGATACGTAGAACAAGTTTACGAAGAAGGTCCAGGAAAAGATTCTGTTTTCTCAGTATTTAGCCATGAAGACAGAGACAAGGCTCCACCATTCATCCTCAGGGAGCTTTCAAAGGGGAATGTGTCCAGGCTTCCCAAAAGAGTTAATTCTGCGGCAGCATAGATACAAACTGGTTTGTTTCAATGCAGACACGAACCAGTTTCTCTCAAGGCAGATACAAACTGGTTTGTTTCAATGCAGACACAAACTGGTCCCTCTCAATGCAGAGAGAAACAAACTGGTTTCTTTCCAGCTGTCTTTGACAACCTGCCTATCCATGAGCTCATCTGCCCACTTCCAAAATCCTTGCTGCCCAGCCTGCCAGAACTTCCATGCAATATCTGAGCATGATGTTCCAAACTCAGTGACACAAAAGGGGAGCAAGAAGCAGCAGTTCCCTCCAAATCACGTCACAGCTACTGACAGCACTGACACAAACTGGTGTTTTTATTTGTTGCTCATCCTGGCTGAAGGGATCAGTAACACGCAGATGCCCTTTTCCTTCTTAAATCTTTTGAAATTTTTACAGCAAAAGAAAGCTTTTAGGGCTACTTATATGCAGGTAATGACTCATGAGTTTAAAGTCACATTACCCCGCAAACCACAATGAAATTAAAAACTGACACTGCAAATTTCCTGTCTCCTCCGTTAAAAAGGCACTAATAATTAACTATGTGGCTCTCAATTAAGCCAGCTCCATTTCTTTCACTGCTGGCAGCACTGTCCAGAAGCACTGCAGATGCACATGGAACTAATAATAGTTAAGGAATAGCATGATCCAGGGCTTCCATAATTTGGAACCTGAATCTAAGGGAGATGACAGTAGGAGCATCCACAGTTGGACCATGCAAAAGAGGTGCTGTAGGAAAGGCAAAATTGCTGTGGACTCCATAAAGACATTGCTCCATGCCAGATAAAAACTGTGGGAATAATGAGAAATTTGTGACAGCACGTGAGGACACCTTGGAGGACTGCACTTGTGTGCCAAAGCACAGGCAGTGGCATATAAGAAACAGGGAACAAGATGATAGAGAAGTGTAAGACATGCCTCAAACAGTGAAATTTCTCATGTTTCCCCCTTGCCCACTGACTCTGGCTGGTTTACAATTAAGGCTGATGTCAAAGTCACTGCTCCTGTGACTTTGGTGGGTGGGTCTGGCTGGCCAAAACCAGCATAAATCACAGGCAAATGTGGGCTTCAGCAGGCAGCAAACGTCCTCCTGAAGAGACATCTTCTACCCCCCTGACTCCAGACAGGCTCAGGGACTGGCACAAGGAACTCCACTAAGCCCAGAACTATCCTTCTCCAATGTCACCAGGAATACCAGGAGAAAAGCCACACTCCTCCAGGAACACACAGTGGAGCATCCCTGTCCCTGCCTCAGCGCACTGCATTTGTCAATAAGAGCCCGGCTTGATCCAAGGGACAATGGCATCCTGGCTGGCTGTCACTGGCAATGCTGCTCCAGGCAGCCTCAAAGCCTGACAACCACTTTCGGAACAGAATGGAAATACAGGGACTAATATTTGCTAACATCATTAATTCTTTTTTTCTTCCCCACTCCCCCTTCTTCCTTTATCCACCATGTCAAGATGTATACTTTTAAATTGTTGTCAGCCATAAAACAGACGTCGTGTCCCAGTTCAGAGGTTAACATATAATGACAGACACATTAAAAACCCTGTCCAATGCCTCACTGAAAATTTCAGCTCCATCTTCTCTTCAACAAGACAGTGGCTCAAACTCACTTGTAAGCTTTAACAACATTAAAGCCTAATCATGATTGAAAAATAAAGGAGAAAGAGAAGATGGTTTTATCATACTAGCATTATGGAAATGCAAAACAATTAGAGACAAACATTTTCTTTGAGAGGGTTTTGTCACAAAACTCCCATGATCACAACATGATCCATTTTTCCCTTGGCATTTTTGGGGAGTGGGATGAAAATTATCATTTAAGAGGAGAAGCAGTAGTTTCCTGATGGGGGTTGGTTTGGTGGATCACTTCGTGCCCTACCCCTGAAGACAGGACAGGGATGGATTGTTTTTCATTTCCACACCCAAGCTTTGTTCCAATCCACACAAAATAGGCTACAACAGATTTAACAAGATGGCAAATTCATGGGTCCTCCCAATGACCCACTTCAAGCTCGAGAGCCCGAAGTAGCTATAGATATGCAAATGAACTCACTCTCAGCGATTAGCTGGGATGGAACTGGACACGGCTATTTACATGCAGGGCAAGGGACTCCTAATTCTGACAGAAGGAAGGTACAGAGAAGTCCTACAAAAATACTACAAAACAGCAGGAACAGCACAAGTTTCAGTAAAAAAATGAAAGACCATAATTTCCAGCTAACAGAAGAGCTAGATCCCAGGCATGAGTTAAATGTCTGGCTGGTTTTGCATGCCCAGACACCCAGCAAAAGCAGCAATAGCTATTTGGCAAGGCACGTGGCTGTGTTGCACTGCACATCTATCACCCCCAATTCCCTCACATCTCGCTCTGGCCTTTCTCCACACTCAAAACCTTTAAATAACTTCTCATAAATACATATTTAAGAAGAAGAGAAAGCCATCAGCAAAAAAAGGTTCATCTCATCAAAATACTTATCTTCAAAGTTATCCTGGCCAATGCCTTAAAATGGTCAAGACTGAGGTTTTTCAGCACCAGGCACCTTGGAAACAGAAAAGTGAGACAACTTAAACAAGAGTGATGCATCAGGATCTCACACCTGAGCCTCCACACTGCATAGAAGAAGTTTGCACTGCTTATTGTATTATTTTCCTCTTCCTCCGAGCCTGATGCAGCTGAAGCCAGAGCAGCAGCTGTATCCAGCTTTGTGGGATGCAGACAAGGAATACTCCTAACAAAATTACTCCAGTCAAACTTCTCAAGTGTTTCTCAAATGCACAGTGCAGATTCCACTCTGCATTTGTGGTGCACAATTCACCTTTCTCCAGCTCACCTGCTCCTCCAGGTGTCAGCCTGGCTCATTCCCTGGCTTTCTTGCATGGGCAGGCACAGAACCCAGCCCTGGGGACAGGGACACATCACCTTGCTCTGTACCTGTCTGCAAGGTACACACACAGCAGCAGACCGGTGAAACACTCTCCTTGGCAGGAATGTGGCAGTCTTCAGTAGCCACCAAGATCTGTCATGGCCTTTCAAAATGCTGCAGGGCTTTGAAGTGCAACCAAGGGTCCTGAGCCACCAAGTCTGGAGGAGCTGCAGTTGCTGGATGCTCACAGAGATCTGCTTGGCAGGGGTAGGAGAAACCCTGGCCCATGTCTCAGCTCCCCCAGCTACACCTGGGAGGTGTAGGAACTCCTGTCTGTTGTTATGGCAGGACAGGTACCAGTGCTGGAGCGCTGTCAGGCTCACAGGAAGGTACCAGTAGACCCCTGACATGTGCTGATTGAATTGTAATTAAGCTGGTATAGCCTCAGGTGAGAAATTTTACAGAAAACACTTCAGATCCAAGAGCAGACCTGCTCTGCTGGCCACCATGTTCCCCTAATGCTCCGGATCAACATTTCTCTATTTGAAGAGCGAGGATTATTGGGGAGACAACAAGAAAACGCAAACTCTCCTGAAGTTTCAGACAGTCGCCCCCCTCCTCTCCCCGTGTGCCACGGCCTGGCCATCCCCCTGGGAAGGGAACTTGGGCAGAGACTAATTGTATTTGACAGCAGCAATTACACACAAGGCTGGAGATTAGAAGCTCGTTAATTGCGTGTGCCATAATTGCTGCCGTCTTTTCCTCTGCTAGTTAAGGCCAGTGCCAGGAGAGCCAAGGGGAGGAGGGTGCTCTCCACCCCAAACGCAGGTGGTCCGAAGATGAGAGCCCTGGGATGGGGAGGAGATGTCCCTTGTCCCCGCACGCCGCGGGAGGCTCCTGACCCCGGGACAAAGCGGGAGGCTCCTCCGGCAGCGCGGCTAATGAGGCGTGAAATGAGGACAAACAATGCTCTCTTCCAAAGGCATTTTCCACCTGTATCCTTCTGACTTTACAGCTCGGCTGAACTTCACTACCTGCTGCGGGAGCGAAGGGAATATTAACCCTTTGGAGGCGATGCTACCACAGGAAATATATCTTTAACCACTTATAAAATTGGCGTTGTTTGACATTGTTTAAATTCGTCAAATCCTTCCTGACTAAGAGATGAGCTCAGCATTTCTCACTCTTTACTGAGCGCTGGAAGGCAGTAGCAGCCAAATAAGATACAAATCCCTCCTGGCTGAGGACAGCCTCTGCAAAGCCACCTTTCACAAAAGGCTGCCTGCCGTACCCTCCACACCAGCCCTATTAATGACTGTCATAAACAGAATATTTTAATATTCCTCTCTCAACAATCCTCCCTGGCTCCCAGCAGCAGCTCGGCCCCAGCGTGCACATGACTCAGCACCTGGAGCCTTTTCAAGAGCCCACTGAGGATCTGAACAAGCTGAGCAAACTGCCCCTGAAAAACGCCAGCACGGTGGGGTTGAGGTGGTTTTTAAAATTTATTTATTTATTTATTTTAAATATTTTTTGTTTGTTTTAAATATCGAAGGGGCAGTTTAGTTAATATTCCAATAATGTCTACGTAAAGTTTTCTGGTTCTTTTAAGTCACATCACAGAATTTCCCTTTAAAAAACATAATTTAAGACAGGGAAAATATTTTCCAGATGACAGTAAAAAAATAAAAACCAACATACTATAAGTAATGTCATAGTTAAACAGTGCTGCGATCTAAAGCAAAGCTTTGCAGATTACTCATTTAACTATAACGACTTAATTAATAACTGCACCATAATCACAGTTGGAAATTAGTAGTAAAGACAGTCAGAGGAAGGGAAATAAATGGAAAATGCAAAATTTTGAGCAAGTCTTAAGCTTGCTAGGAGCTGTGATTTCATGACTCACTGTACACATTTCAGCATATGTTTGGAAGGAAATACTATGCTTTAAAAAAACCCCTAAAGCAGTGGCTTCCCACAGTTTTTGGTTTGTAGAGCACTTTTTTTAAAAAGGAAAAGCAGACATGGAGGTGGCAAGCACAAGACCACCAGCAGGCTCCTTTCCTCACATTCTTTTCATGAACTCTGCCAAAACTTGCATATTCCCAGTGCCTGCAGCCCAAAGGGTGAAGTGAGTGGTGCTGTTTGGACCCTTCCAGAAAGAAGGAGACCAGGTCAGGCCTGGAGCAATCAATCCCTTCTGTCCCATCACCTGTATGAAAATCCATGAATGCCCAAGCAAAGGGGACCAAGCCACAGACACAAACACAGCCTGTAGTGTAATTGTTGGGGGTTTTTGGTTTTGTCAACTTAATAACAGATAGAGATTTACACAGACATTTGTAGGAACAAGAAATATATTCAGAGCCAAGCTGGAAATACTGAATAACTCCATGGCTTGGGATGAAACAGGTGCTCTGAAGCCTGAAAACTGAAGGCAACCCTAAATTTTGATAAATAAAGGACATCAGCAGCCATCCACTGCTTTCTGCAGTGACAATGGACCAGACATCACTGCAGAAGCCAACATCCCCTCTGGTGCAAGGAACAGCTCTGAGGCTGCTAGAGCAGTGCCACGGACATTTGTTTCCCACAGCACATCTCGGTCGTGAAGGCAAGGGAGGATTTATGAGGTCTGCAGGCACAGAAATGGCAGAATGAAGAGATCTTCACTGGTCCCAAGCAGGAACAAGGAGGTTTCCAAATGTACAGTGCAACCCTTGGCAGGCTCAGCCAGAGGGATCTGGAAGCAGCAGCCCTTAGTGCTGAGCAGTGCCTGAGCCTTTCTCTGCCTTTGTGTTGGTCAGTTCAGCTCAAAGTACCTATAGGATGCTCCAGAGACCTTTGAGGAGTGCCACCTTTCCTTAGAATAGGAGTAATTTGGTACAACAATGTCCAAATATCCAAGCAGGAGACAATAGCTGTCCTTTTAAAGGAAAACTTTTTCCAATTTAAGAGACAAATAGCGTTTACATGACATTAACCAATCTGTTAGTTAACATCCAAACAAAATCTTAATCCCCAGTAATTACACTCAATACTTCCTTGATATTTCCTGTAAAGAGCAAGCTAAACATAGCCACTTAACCTTTTCCTAATTCAAAAAGCAGTATTTTCACTAAAGAAACAGCTTACTTATGCTATAGCTTATGTTGTACACAAAACAATTACAGCTGGTTTCTCCTACCCAAAAGCATATGCTATTTTTAATTAACACACTCTCTCTTTTAAACCAGCCTTTGCCCAGCCATGTGAAGCAGCAGGGTACACAGACCCTCAAGTGTCTACAGCTCCACACCTAAACATCAATGTATTACATATTCCACAGTAAGATAAACCTGCAGTTTCTACCCAAATTCCTGAATTTTTTAAGAGCCTCTGACACAGCAAGCTGAGAGTCTTGCAACAACTTCAATGACTCGGAAAAATCAGATTTTTTTGTAATTAGAGGTTGAGTCCTTCCCAATTTAAAGCAGTCAAGCTGCCTGCCCAGCCTGGTGGGTTGCTGGCAAAAACAGGAGCAGGAGTTTCAGGAGCAGAGCAAGCAAGAGAGCAGCAGAGCAAGTCAAAGCCCCCCTCTGGAATGTCCAAAGTGCCACAAGCAGAGGAGTCAGTCCCTGCTCCTCCCACCCTCACTCACCACCTCACTTGGCTATCCCAAAACCCAGGATTTTCCATGTTTCTGGGTACTCCGGGGAAACTTTGGATCCACAGGTTCCAGGAAGGATCCTGTGCAGATCTCTGCTGCTTAGGAAACAACCTGGGCAGCAGGAATCATCACAGAAACACAGAATGCTTTGGGTAGGAGAGCACCTCAAAGGTCACCTTGATCCAACCCCAGCTAAAACTGGGCAGAGAGAGCAGATCTTGCCCTCCTGGTCCTCCTCACCTTGCAATTTCCTATCTATTTTTCCTCCCCTTCCAAACCTCCTGTTCCACCAGAGGCTCTGCTCTCTGCCCCAAGCCATGGCAGCTCCCTGCTTGGTTCAACACCTCTCCTCTGCACCAAGCCCACCCTGCAGCTTTCCCAGCCCCCAGTTTTGTCATGTTAGCACTGCCAAAAGCATCATGCACTGATTTGTTTTAGAGTTTTCAGTACAGAAATGACCCTCACAGGAAAGTTTTGATGGCTGGTGGAGTCACTTCTCATGTCACAACACTGCTCTTTCCTGCTTCCAGCCTCACACAGCTACCTCAGAAAAATGAGCTTTTCAATGCTTTTATCGTTCACATTTTTGTGGCTGAGGAGCAGCAGCATTGCTGCTAAAATCTGCAACAAATGAAAACTGCACTGGCATTCACACACCTTCCTTGCCTTGCCAGAAACTGCCACCTCAAGGCAGAAATGACAGAGGGCACCTCTGGTTGCATCTCAGTCGTTTCAGCTTCTGGTCTGAAATTGTAACAAATTCAACCTTGCCATCTCAGTTTAAGTCAAGATCCCTGGAAATATCAGTATTTAACCATTTTCTGTCAACTCAGTCACAGAAGCAACAACCTTCAGCAGAGGATCTGCAGCAACTGACACTGGATCTGGTGATCAGGTCCCTGACACTGAGATGCTTTCTCAGCCAGGAGAGCAATTGCTCCAGTGAAGTTTTAAGGTCCCAGAGCTCAGCTGCATCCCATGCTTCCAATCCCACAGCCATGGGATCACAGAAGAGCCAGGTGCTGTGGGACTGCAGGCAGACAGCAGAACCTGTTACTTCTGGACAATGATTACAGGGATAACAAAACAAATTCCCTGCTGCACAGAAAGTTACACAGTAAAGTGCTTTGTCTCACTCTCTTGCCATCACTGTATGCCAGTAGTTTGAGATTATATATAATATAATTGAGATTATATATTATATACATTTACTTGCTCTTTTTTTTTCAATTGCCTCTGTATCTGGCTAGCATGCAGTGTCTTCATCCACCTGCAAGCCAAGAATCATGATGCTGGGATGCCACATTTTGCTGCAGCAGCACACTCAGCAAGGCAGAGCTACACCTCTAATTATTCTTTTTTTTCTGAATACATCCCAAATAGTATATTCTGTAATATTTCTGTAATCAGTGCAAGATGGTGAAAATTAATTCAGTGATGTATTCAAAAGAAAAATATTTAAATATTACTATTTAACCAAAATCACTAATGGTGATCCCCCCCCAGTTTCTTGGTTGGAATTCCCAAAATCCACTACTGTAGCTGCAAGAGAATATATTATGGTACTCACAGCACACTGACAACAGAGTGCATCGACACTGCTGGATCTGAGCTGGGAAAATGAGGACTAGCATCTCTGCAAGCCAAAGTTAGCCCTTGGAGGGCTGGTAAGATTGCATATTTAACACACAGTATATTTTCAGCAAGAACAGGCAGCATAAAAGGAGGGAGAGAGAAGAAGCATAACCCTTGCCATGATAATTCTCTCTTTTAAAGAAGCTTAGGGGCATAGAAACGTGGGCAACCTCTGTACAGGATTTCAGTGCAGCTTTCAATCCATGACTGCATTGCTGGTTTGCTTGCTAAACTTCAGCCTCTCTGAAATACAGACTTGCAGCTTGGCACTGTTGTATTTCAATCAATCGCTTGGTCGAGGATCAGAATGTCATAAATAAAAGGAGCCGAGACCATAAATTTCTGCAGAGATGTAAAATCAAAGAGAACAATCCAACACACTCCCAGGGGGTAGGAGGCTGACACATATTCCAGCTGTTTATATTTCTGCTATGAGATGCTTGTTCATTTTAACTTCTTCACTTCTGCACAGCTTGCCAGAGCCACAATTCCAAACAACAGTGTGGGTCTGGCATTTTGTTTTGTGCTCTACAATAAAAGGCTGCAGGAGATAAAAAACCCTGTGATTGATCAAACTTGTCCACAAGCAAAATCCCATCCCCACGAGCATGGCACCCCAATGCCTGGCTGGCTACTTGCAAAGACAGGGACAGAAAGGCAGCAAATTACCTATGGACAGCTCTTGTGAGTAGGATCTGTGTCAGGGACTTAAAGCATCAGCACACACTCCTCATGAGGAGATGCAACAAAACAGCACTACCCACCTTGAATTGTGTAAGAATGGGGAAATTTAGTTCATGTTTGTAGTGTGGTACTTCAGTTTCTGACACAACAGGAACTACAAAACATCACCTTGCTAATAAGAAAAATTGGTCCTGAAAGCATGCTCCAAAAGCAAAGCACTTAAAATCTAATTTTGCAGATAATAAAATGCCTTTTTTCCAACTTGGATAAATTAAGGTGTCAGACCTCTAGTGTCAAAAGTAGGAGTGAAGTATACACAAACTGCAAGGTTTTGTGAGCCATGCACAGTAAATAACTGCATCCTCCACCAATTCCACTTGCATGCTAGAGACTGTCCCTCATACAGCTGGCAAAAGGCAGCATGGCAGAAGGATCCCTCTGTGTGTTAACATCTAAACCTTCTCAAGATATACAATCCTCAAAAACTATCACATACCCCAATGTAGTTCACAAAAAACCAACTCAACAGTTTGTCTAAAACCAGAGGACACTGCAGTCTTACACGCCCCAAAGCCAGAAGACTGGGGTGGATCAATTTTCTGGTTTTAATCTTAATTTCTAGTGCTTCATTTTCTGCTAAAAGAATAATAATAAAATAAAAGGTCTGATGGTTTGGCTTTGTTCTGTATTGTTTTCAAAGGGGAAGAGCTTGATTAGAGTTTACAAATTGTTTCAGTCATATGCTTCTTCCAATGTGGTCAGCACTGAAATAAGAGCTTTCAAAAAAAGAAGTAGAGCAAACAGTGATCTTTGTTTTCCATATTTTGTTAGAAATTATTGTTATTGTTATTAACAACATTTGGGTAAAAAAAAAAAAAAAAACAAACAAAAAGTCAGATATGATATTCCCTAAGGATCAAGTGCCACAGCAGGATCCATACAAAGAAATGTGCAGAGCAAAGCTCCTGCAGCACTGTTCCACAGCTCCTCTTCCCAGCGTGCTGCATTAGCACAGGACAGCAAGCTTTAGGGAGCACAGCCATAATTTGATTAGTGCCCACTTTACACGATGCAATTAAATTGCTTTTATACTACAAAAGAAATAAAGTCGCTATTTTTCAAAGTTTTTGACCTCGTAGCACAGCAAGCCATAAATTGAGATATTTCCCCAAACAAAGCAGGTATCTGAGCTCACTGCTGCTGGTGACAGGCAGACAGAGACCCAAACAGGTCCCTTCCCTCCTGCTCTCCCCATCCCCCTTGTAATCCTGCCCACACCACTCTGCTGCTCTTTCCCAAGCACAAACAGTGGCTGCTGGGCCAGATTATCAAGGGAGACATCTGTTTGATAGACCAAACAGGAAAACACGATGGGTGCACTCATTTTGTTTACAGACAACAGTTTTTCCAATGCATTTCTTAATTTCCAGAAGAAATTCCGCCTGCAGAACTAACCAAGAAATCCAGATATTTCAGCCTGAAACTGCGTTTACCAGCCACTAATCTAATTCTTAGAAGTTGACCAGACATAAAACCTGTAAGCTGCAAAAGATCAAAGCTTCTTGTTCCAGATATCAACAGGGCAGACTTGAGCAATGAATCCAAATTTAAGAAGAATTCAAGTTTTGATTTCCGAATGTTTTTTTATGTCATTGGAAACAGAGTTTGTATTTGAGTCATTACAGAAATTTTTCAGTTCTCTTGGAGATCCTGCACTACAGAGATTCTAAGCTGCCTTGGAGAGCTTACTTAAATACAAGAGGCTCATTAATTTAAATCAATTATTAAAATAATTCAGTTAACGCCTGGTGCAACCTGCCAAAAGCACACATAGACCTCAGCTCTTCTGCAAATCAGGGAATTGTTTTCTCTGTTTCTCCTGCTTTTCACTGTATTCCTGAACTGCAAATTCTCTTTCCCACATTTTAGTTTCAACTTGCTTATTGCATATAAATGTGACAGAGAAAGGCTATTTCACCAGAAGGGATGGAGCCCAGCCCTGGGCACAGGGTACCTGGCCACCCACCTTATCAAATATTGCCCCCTGCAGTACTTCCTGTAAAAACACCCAATGGACAAATCCATTTGTTTTATTCCCAAAGGTTTTCCAGCTTACTGGACTGCTCTGAGCCTGCAGCAATTGTTCATTTGCTATTTTATTCACTCTGAAGTTTGTTTTCTGTTTCATGAGCTCTCTTTCCCTTAGAGAGAAATCTCTGCTCTTCAGATTCCTGATCTCCAACTTTCCTCATTACACAGCAGAAATTCTACTAACTGCATTATTGGTGAAGCCGAGTCAAACAAGTTAAAATGCCAACTTCTTAAACTTTGATATATAAATAGAAAATCTTTAAGTCCTCCTGTGAGTTTCAGCACTCAAAGCAAACAGGAAGAGGCGTGTGAGTGTTTGGGAAAGGATGCCACTGAAGTTAGTAGTGACAAACTGTTCAGATTCCAACTGGTAAATACGCAATATACGAAATAGGAAAAGGAAATATTTCGAAGCGAGCGATGCCAAAATTGCAATCAGCAAATGGAAGGCTAAATGTGCTGAGCAAATCTGGATGCTTTTTTTATTATTTATTTTTATTGTTTGAGCTGTGCCATATAACCATCTCGTTACAAGAATGGATCAATAACAGCTCCCGGCCACCCCTGCAGTGTCGTGTCACACCTCCACCCACGGCCCCTGCGACAGGATTTCGGTGGAAGGGACGTGTTCAATGCTGCTAAGAAAGGAAGTGCTGGCCTGCTTCGGCTTCTTTGGGTTTGAAAAACTTGAAGCCAGTGGGGATTTGTGATATCCAATACACAAGAGAGATGAGAATTTGGGAATGTGTGGGGGACTGCAAACAGACGCTACTATTCTCAAAATCTGGAAGTACTGAAGTGCCCGATTGTGCAGCGATGCACATGAGAACAAAGTGACAGCATGAAGGTGACACCCATCATCTGAAGGTGACATTCCCCAAACCCCTGAGCCCACTGCTGAGGCTGCAGAACAGCACCACGGCAGTGGGAGCGCAGAGCCAGAGGGACACGCACGCGGTGGCTGGCAGGGAGGACAGGTGAGTGTCACCACCACGCTCACACCAGCCAAAGCCACCAAAAGCAATTGTCATTTGCTGCCAGTAAAGCAGGAAGAGGACAGGTGAACATAGGAGAAGAGAAGCAGCCGGGACACATCTTCCTTTGTAAAGGACCCGAAGCAGTGGGAGGTGTTGACGGCATGAAATGTTTCTGTTTCAGGCTGGAGAATGCAAAAGAATGGCTTCATAAATTATTCTCTGTTCTGGAGGAAGAGTGAATAGGCTTGAAGGACAGGTGATGTCTCTGAAATATGCAAATAGAGCTGAGCTGGTCCAAGCAATTACCTTTCCACTGCCTGGAACTTCAGACTGAAAGGAATGACTCACAAGAAACAAAAGATGTGCTAAAAGGTAGAAGATGACGAAGGAAGACTGCATCAAGAGGAGAATGGAGACAGCATGGAAAAGAATATTCCTGACCACCTCCTAACAGCTGTTCTTGGGAAAAGGAGCAAAACAACCCACAACACGTAGTAAGACCATGCCACACAGAAGGGCTGAACTGCAGAACATCCTGAAAGGCAATTGTGATTGTTCTAGACCAACACAGCCATGACACTCCCGTGGCTTCATGGATGTAAAGACAATGGACCTCACCTCAAATATCCTCGAGGTTACCTGTTAATTTAAAACATTTTCTAGCCAATAAAATTGCTGAAAGTAAGTGTAACATGATAATTTCTTCCCAGATTTTAAACAAAGCTCTGAAAGAGAAGATTAGGCAGGACAATGAGACAACCTGCAGGCAGCAAAGGTGAAAAAGAAACTAAACCACCTTGGAAATAGCCAAGCAGATACAGTAAAAAAATGGCACACAAGCTTCAGAGAGCAGCTGTCTCCTCATGAAGTGTGGGTACTCCAAAGTCAGCACAGGAATAGGAAGCAGCAGGTGAGATCTGGGCTGCTGTTAAGAGTTCTCATTGCTTCTGGACACAAATTCAGGGCAGTCCTCCTGAATGAGAACCCTTTTACTTCAGGGTTTTTTTCCCATCCATAACAAAGATACTAAATTAAAGCAGGCAAATCTGATGCTGGAAGTGTACTAATGAAGAAACTTCAATATGGAAGAATGAATCAATGGAGAAACAAGAAAAAGGAATGAAGAAGTGGATCTACTTGGACTGCATAAGAAATACTGCATTTAGTTCCATTCTATTTGTTAACCAAAACACTGACAGCCTGAAGGTTGCAGAACAGCAGCAAATCTGCTGAGGAAAAAATGAACCTATGAAAAAAATAAGTGGTTTTAAGCTTAAAATTTTACTGAAGGATCAAGATAATAAAGCCCTTTTGCAAATATATGAAAAAGGAGACTGAGGAGGATTTAAAATAACACAAAATAACAATTTTAACGGGTGAGATGAAAGGCTGAAGAAAAAGTAAGTTGGGAACATTGAGAAAGCTTTTAAATAGCAAAATTCATGAGGATGCACAACAAGAAATTGAACATTTTTGTACTGTAATTACTATTTATGATTCATAATGATATGAAAGCCAAACTTTTGAAATTTGTAATGTGCACTTTATACTGCTTTTAAACTAAGCATTTGGAGTATTTCATTCAGAATCTATGGTACATAAGAAAAATCTGAAGGAACCTAGCAGATGAGCATGTAAAAGAGACACAATGACAGTGATGAAGCACCTTGTAATGTACCCACAGCTCTTTTCTATAAATCCAATTTGAAATTTGAAGACTAAAGTAGCTGTTTTATCTCCATCCTCTGACACATACATCTCCATCATTTTAAAGAACAGAGCTCCCTCTCGTGGCTCCAGAACGTGGATTTGGTGGGGAGAAGGACAAACAGGAGAGGAGCACGAGAGAGGACTGAGAGCATTTTGGTCCTGTAAAAGTGGAATTAAAAGGATGATGTAATAAGAAGGACAGGTGAATTCTTGTGAAGAAAGCAAAGCCACCTTTATTTCAATGCTGACTTTTAAATTACATTTTCTGCTAATTCCCCTCTTTACCTTAGGGGAAGAGGGGAGGAACAGCACTGCCAACCTTTCTGTGTTTGCTGTATGGGTTCTTTAAAATATTTGTTTATATTTTTTTTGTAAAAACATGTTACTCCCCTTTCCTGGCTGACACTTTTGTAACCTGAAGCTCACAGCTCTGACAGTAAGGATTTCTCTGAGGCAAGGAAGTGAAGGGAATACCGAAAAAACTAAATGTGTCACCATGCTAAAAAATTTGCTCAGGAAAGCACTGAGTATTTAGGGGTTTTGTTTGTTTGTTTGTTTGTTTTTTAATTAATATTCATGTGTTTCACTTGAAACTTACTTCAGTTAGGATTTTTACAAATTACTTTATTTCTGTATGAGAATTTTAGCCTGGACAAGAATTTACCCAGCAAGCAGCCAACTTTGGCTAACTGCACAGCACATAAAACTATTTTCTCCAAGGGCATTGAAAAGGATTTTTTATAAATGACAGCCTTTCTTTGCTGCAAAAACACTATGAATGACATGAACTAGTGAAGAAAAAAAAAAAATTAACCTTAAACCGCAAGAACAGCATCAGAAGACAACTCAAAATCAAATTCTTGATTCATAAGATTGTGCCCACACAAGATTTTGCTTCCAAAGCACGGGAATATAGAAGAACAAATTTCCTATCAAGAGAAGAAATTATCATGCCTTCGGCATTTTACTATTACTGAAATATCTCCACTCTATTTCCAAAGGCTATACTTTTTCTAAAGAGCAATCCTCTTTAAAAATGGTATAAAAGTCAGTCTATAAACAGGAGATATCCTTAAGGATTCAATCAAGTAATAAACCTGGTAGATGAAAGACAAATTAATTAAAATGACAGTGTACAGTCTCCCCATAACACACAGATACAGACTTGTTATGTTGGAGTACCTAATCATAATCAGATTTGGTAATTTGCTGCATGGAAACAAAAAGGAAACATTTTTAGAATTGATCATTCAGTTCATGTCACTTTCATGGAGATTGCTTTCTATTGATCAACATTTAAAGATGTAGTTGAAAAGAGAAGGATGAGAAAAGGATAAAAAGTATCTTTACATGCTAAATACAGCATGAACCAATAAGAGCAAAATAAATTAGATCACTACAGCCAAACCAAGCCTGTGCATGCACTGGCTGTAATGAAGATCATTATGAATGAAAGAGATGGTTCTTCATGCTTCAGTCACAACAAAAGGAGATTTTAGAAAAAAATTTAGACTTTAATCTGCTCAAAATGAAGTTTGCCATGCAGCAATTAAAGCCTGTGAGAAGCTGAACCATTGTCAGCTTCACAAAGACAAATGCTGGTTGGTTTTCTGAATGGTAATTCCACGTTTCCTACCTGTGGATTCCAACTGGGGTCGAGTTTTTTCACTGCAGCGATGTACTCCTGCATAGCTTGGTGAGGGCTGGTATCTCCCAGGGCTTTCCAAGCCTCCCTAGGAGCAACAGCAAAACATCAGTGAGCCCCTCAGATACAGCACAAGGTGTCTTTATGGTGACATCAGCTGAACACAGCAAACGGATTCATCAAAATCCTTTCAGGGCATGCAAAGCCATCTTTCATTCAGCTTGAAATGGTCAACGTTTCTCTGAGGCCATGAATGGCCACTGTCAGTGCAGCTCTGTTGTGAAAGGATCTTTCAGGGGATCCTGATCCAGGCTGGAACACGGTCTGTGTTCACAGAGCTGCAGCTGTTCTCACATTTTTGCTGTATTGCATGCCAGTTCTTGATGAAGACAGATTCTGGTATTTCACATCTGTATCAGGCATAGCAGCAAACATTTCCTTGTTAAAAAAAGGCTTTTAAACTCCCCTAGGTCCATAATTTGTCTACAAATGAGACAAGATGGAACAAAAAGCAGAGCCAGAATTGCTAGGAATGACAAGGACTTCCTCTTACCATTTCTGCTTTCCCTCAAAGTCAAAGAAGCTTGGCTTGGGGGTGTTACAGGTTCCAAGTTTCACCTAAAGAAAAGAAATTTCCTTCTGTCAGAACAAAACAAAGGGGACTTGCACAAGGAAAATTCTGTGTTCTGATGGTTTCAGGGTAACCGTGTCATAAGGCCAGAAGAAAGGTTTTTTTGGAAACAACTTCATCAACCCCATCTCACCCCTGCTTTAGCACCTCTGCATCCCTGGGTTTTCTTTGCATGATGCACGGGAAGCAATTTTGTTGTGCAGCTCATTTCTTTTGCATGCATTACCCACAGGGATAACCAGTGAGTGATTTCTCACTAATGTTATGTTTATTACCCAGCCAAATGCCTCATCCTCCACCAGGATAAAGAAAAATTCTGTTGATTAGGGTTTCCACAGAGATGATTATTCATTACAGCTGAAATTCACCTGCTTCCGCACAAAGCTCGAGTAAACAGACTTTGCTTAATTATTTTCAAGGTCCTCTGGAAGGCAAGGGGACAAACTTGGAGCGAAGGAATGCCAGGCAGCTCCTGAATTTGCTCCGAGGCACCCGGCTGCAGGAAGCACTGCATGAAAGACAAGTCAAGGCCTGAGTGCCAGAGATGAGCCAATCTGTCAGAAGCAAGGCAGAAATTAAAATGTGTGTGTGGGGGGGGGGGGTGAAATTAAAAAGGAAGGAAGGGAGTGAGCCAGAACCCAGGGAGAGATATATGGAAAAAAGTGTCACAACCAGTGTAAAATGAACTTGGTGCCAGTGGGATTCAGGCAGTTTTCCACATGTAAATGAATTTTTTTAACATAGGATGATGGGTCAAAGGCTAGAAGTCAGAGCAGCAGCTCCTGGGAGGCAGTTCCCACAGCAAGTCCCCCAAAGATGGGACACAGCACAGATGGACCCCAGGGAGGGGACACAGGTACACCCTGGAGGTGGGCAAAGGCTTCTGGAGAAACGTTTTGTTAGCCAAGCAAAACCAAACTGCATCCAGCAAATGTTTTATGAAATATGCTCAAGTGTTCAGGCAGGTGAAGTGCTTAAATCAACGAACAATTCTTCACCTTAACAGGGTGGGGATTTTATGCTGAGGATGGAAGCAATGGAAGCATTAATCAGGCTTTAAAGAGAGCATGCCTGTGCTGAGAGATATTTATTAGTTACACTATGTTTTCATTTAAAGTGTTAGAGAATATGAGTGACTGTAACTGAAATTAATTTTCTGTACATCTGACTGTCTCCCAGTGAGCAATTCATCCAAATTAGAACATCTTAGCTGGCCTTTAAAACAACATACTGCATTTCAGGGAGAAATAGGAGAATAGGCTAGCAACAGTTAAGTTCTATAAATCAGTCACAATTCATGTAGTCTAAATGTTTTTTTCTATGCTCTGAGGTGGATTGGACCACTTGTTTTAAAAAGCAAAACAAACTAGGGAATAAAATGTAAATTCATTATCTGTATGGAAAATGCCTGCTTGGCAATTCTTTAGTTCAACAGCCAACCTGCAGAAATTGGCCAAGATAGATAAAGAAAATAAATCTGTTTTAATATTAATTTTCCACTGCCATCATCAAAACACGACAGCAGTTTCCTCTCTGGAGATTTGGCACTCAAAGGCTGTTCTAGCGTTGGGGAAGACTGTTAGTAACATTGATAGTAATACAAATCAAGGAACAGTAGTTAAATTTCATCCATCAAGAGGGAAAAAAAGTGCACTTGTGCCCTGCTTGCTATTTTAAGGTACATTAAAAAGGCTTGCAGTGGTTTTGTTGGAAAGAATAAAACACAAGATTTTGGCTCCTCTCTTTTTGCTGCAAGACTCACAATGCAGGAGAAACCAACGAGGAATTTAACATAAAAGAGGATCCGAGCTTGACAGCTGAGGAAGGGGAGCTAAGCAGGCCAATACTGACAAAAAAGGCAGAATTTTGTGCAGGACTCTGTCCTCCTGCTGCTTCCCTAGAGGATCTCAAAAGGTGTTTCACTCCATAGCCAGCCTGCAGCCAAGAGCCTGTATTAGTATTTTAAATTAAGACTTTCTCATTCCATGTCCAGAAAATAATTATTGAAGGTCTCTAGGGTGCTGAGTGGTCACTTGATGCTCAGCTCTCCTCACTTACAGTTCATCAGCAGCATTAAAAGAACATGACAGGCAGAATGCATTAAAAACCTCCCGGTGTTGCTTCTGCATGCTGAGTCGCCTGCAGGCACTATTCTCCTGAGTGGCACAAACGTGACCCTGGCAGCCCCAAACAGGCAGTGTCTGCAGCCATCTCCATCTGTGGCCAAAATAAATTTGGAAAACTTGGATGAGGTCTTCACCTGAGAGCTGAAGGCCAATGACATTTAGAAGAGGGAGAGATGCTCAGAGATGTGTTAATGCTGGTCACCATCTCCATACACCTTCAGCTGCTGCTCCACGCTGTGAGAAACCTTGAGATTCTCCTCACACCTTACCCCATGACTGGCTCTCCCTCCCTGCTGGTGGTTAAATGGTTCTTTGCTAATTTTTCTGCCAATATATTTATACAGCAGGGTGTTCCAGCCAAATATTCCTACCTGATTGTAAATCTTGTAAGGTGAATTGCATTTGCAGCCTCCCTATGGAGCAATAACAGGAACAGAACCTCCATGGACAGCAGGACTGTACACAAGCCAAGTAAGCTAAATTGCTTTTCCAAGACAGCAATTCCTGCCTGTTTCTGTCCACAGCTCTGTCCCAGCCCATGGGAAAGCCCTGACTGGAAATGGGCTGTAAGGAAGGACGGGCAAACACCAACCACAAAAGGAGGGGTCATGATGACCAAGTGACTGCACATCCCAGAGAGACACTGGTAAGAACCAAGTCAGTGCCATGGCATGGCTCCATGAAACAGGGAGCTGCAGGCAGAAATTCCTGTGTTCAGGGCAGGCTTGTGGCATCAAGCCTGCCCTGAACACAGGAATATACTCAATACTTGAAAGACATAATGCAAAACGGGTATTATATCCTCGAGCCCACAGCTGGAGACACTACAGACCCCGTTTTGCCATCAGCAGTGCATTTCCAGCTTGCCAGCACCTCTCAACATTTACATGGACACATCCTCCTCCTGGCAGGGCAGTTTTCCCAGTCCAGTAATTTCCAGTGAGTTCTGGATCCCCTTCCCTATCTAAATCACCACTGGTCTCCATTGCTGCACCTTCTGAACCTCAGATTTTTACATCCTCCCCATGATGGGCAAGCGCTGCCTTCACCTCACCACTACAGATACAAGGCCCGGCCTAGTGATTTGCCCAAAGCCACACAGAAAGTAGTGGAAGGGAAGAAAAATCAGTCCCAGTCCAAAGCCTTATGGACTAGTCTGTTCCTCCTGTTGTGGGGCAGAGTCATAAACTCAGCAACATCTTCTAAAAACCTCACTGGAGATGACAACCAAGCAATTCCCTTATTTTCAGGTCTCTGACACATAAACAAAATCAGAGAGAAAAGTAATAAAATCCTGAAATGGCCTCCAATAAAAGGTAATAAAATTCCAGGAAAATGCCTATATACCCAAACAGTTTGAAATAAATTATATACAGTATTTTAACAGAGAGCTCAGCTGTTACTGTCACCTCTTTTATGACGATGTTGTATCTTAAATCAAAGCCTTCAGTGACACAAAACACTACACTGGGAAAAGACAAGGATGCCAAATCAAGGACAGTAGACAGATCTGAGTCAGCACCTTTTGTGTGCCAGCAATTCCACCATCCACCGGGGTAATATATTAGCAGCTCATTATGCATCCTGATATGGCTGCTGTAATTAAACACAGAAAACTTGCATTCAACGCCCTCATTTTGATTTAAAGCACAAAATGCTGCAAAACTTAAAGTTAGCAGGGCACAATCATGTGGTGGCTGTGCTAGCAAAGCTCTCCCATCTCCAGGGCCAGCACTGCACTGCCAGGCACTCTGTAACAGGGACAGCACATTTCTGAACTGGGGAGGCACAGAAATCCAGGAGCCAAGCACAGCCTGAAACCAAGGAGCACAAAGGCACTTGCTGTCACATCCTGGCAGGTCAGGGACACAGGAAAAGGACACAGAAGTGCCCTGTTCTTCTCAGTGGAAAGCAACTGGAAATCTGTGCTGACAAAGTGTTAATTGTCAGCTTTTCCTGACTTGTATCAAAAATCTTGTTAAACAGCTTCTGATTTTTGCAATTTTTAACATTAAACTCCTTATTGGTCTTACAGAGCTAACAGCAGGAAACCCTCTGTAGTCTGTGGACAATCATGAGCTGACAAGCAAGCAATCCCTTTGCACTTCCACCCAGGGTAGTCACAAACATTTGAAACAGAGCAAAAAATAAAGATGTTATTTGCAACAAGCATCCTGAGAATACAGCCAAAAAATTATAGAAAAGACACCTTTTTCCTTGCATCCTGGGCATTGTAAAATTCTCCTTGTATTTTGTTTTCTACCCTCCTTTTTCTCACACGGGAAACAGAAACCTGCAGTCCTGTTTAAGTGCTAAGCACAGCCTGAAAACAAAACCTCACGTGACCAGCCTGCTTTTAACATAATTACTCGTTCACAAACCACAGCCTGGGAGCTGCCAGCTTAGAGGATAATTAAATATTGCACTAAAAAATTGAGAGCACTTATACATGGCAGTAGTAGGACACAGGTAATCCATGTGGGAGGAACACGTGTGGAAGATGTGCACACCCAATTTTGTCTGCTCATCCAAATGAGTGGGATTCAGTCCTCAAGCTGAGGCAGCACCTCTTGCCACACACTTGAGCCATAGAATCACAGAATGGTTTGGGTTGAAAGATCACCTAGTTCCAACCCCCTGGCATGGATAGGGACAGGTTCCACCACAACAGGCTGCTCAGAGCTCCGTCCAGCCTGTATTTGTAGTTTTACTCTTTCATATTCTGGGTGTAACAACACTTACAGTTTTCTGTTTCTCCAAGTCAGGCGATTGCTACAGCCCTTTGCAACTGGTGCTTTGTTTGGTTTGTTTTATGTAACTTCTGCCACAGGAGCAGAAAGAAGCTACATTGTGTATTCCAACAGGATGCACCCCACAGCCTGCTCAGTTCACACAGACTGACGGGGAAGTGGGGGTCGAGTTCAAGGTTACCACCAGAACCAACCAGCTCAGCTGTGGAGCTGGTCCTCCACACCAATTTCAACCACCCTGCACTCTGCCAAAGCCAAACCACAGAATCGTTAACTGGGGAAAAGACCTCCATGATCATTCAGCCCAGCCTTTGGCCAAACATCACCATTCCCACTGAATCACATGGCAAAGTGCTGCTTCTGCTTGGTTATTGAACATTTCCAGGGATGGTCATTCCACCACTTCCCTGGGCAGCCCATTCCAGTGCCCCTAGTCCATTCTTCGCCCATTCTTTCAGGCAAGAAGTTTTTCCTAATATCCAACCTGGACCTCTGCTGGCAGAACTTGAGTCTGGTTCCTGTTGTTCAAAGGATGCAGCATCAGGGCCACCCTCACTGAGTGAGAGGTGATGAACAACCACCAGGGTGATGGATTTACAGAATCATTTGGTTTGGAAAAGAACTCTGAGACCACAGAGTCCAACCTTACACCAACCACCACCTTGATAACCAGACCACGGTGCCAAGGGTCACGTCCAGTGATTTCTTGAACACCTCCAAGAGCAGTGACTCCACCACCTCTCCTGGGCAGCCCCTTCCAGTGCCTGACCACCCTTCCAGTGAGCAATTTTTCCTGATGTGCAGCCTGAACTGCACCTGGTCCAGCTCAAGGCCATTTCCTTTTGTCCTGTCACATGTTATTAGGGAGCAGAACCCGACCCCCACCTGGCCACAACCTCCTCTCAGAGGTTGTAGAAAGCAACAAAGTTCCCCCTGAGCCTCCTTTTCTCCAGGCTGCTCTTCACCAGACTGGAGCTCCAGACCCTTCCCCAGCTCTGCTCCCTTCTCTGGACAAGCTCCACCACCTCACTGTCCTTCCTGAATCGAGGAGTCCAAAACTGAGCCCAGAATTTGAGATGCAGCCTCACCATGCCCGCTGCAGGGGGTCTCTCACTGTCCTGCTGGAACTGAAAATTTCTCTTCTTTTTTTATTTACCACCGGCCACACCACGGCTGATACAGCCCTTGGCCTTCTCGGGCTCATGCTCAGCTGCTGTGGCCAGCATCGCCAGCTCCTTTCCCGCTGGGGCACGTCCCAACCACTCTCCCCCCAGATTTCGGGGCTCTGTCCCACCGGACTCCATCCACCGCCACCGCGGCCGCCGCCGTCCCGGAGGGAGACACCCCCGCTCCTCCATCACCCCGGGACGCAACTTTCCTCCCGGGCACTGCTGCCACATTTCGGGCCGCAGCCCCTGTGCACACGGCCCCGGCAGAGCCCCAGGCCAGCCCCCCGGGGCACCGCTCGGCTCTCGCCCCCAGCCCGGCCCGCCCGCCCCGGGGCCGCGCTCAGCCCTGGGCCGGTCCCGCCTCACCTGCTTGTAGCGGGCGTACAGATAGAGCAGCTGCTCCTTGCTGGCAGCGGGCAGCAGCGAGGGGAGCCGCTCGGCCGCCTGCTCGAAGAGCGCGGGCAGGTCCCGGTCCGGCGGCGCCGCGCCCGTGGCCGCCGCCTCGGAGCCCGAGCTGAGCTCGCCGCCGCTCCCGCCCGCCGCCGACAGCGGGGGCGACGCCATGGCGGCCCGCGCCCGCCCCGGTCCGCACCACAACACGCTCCCCCGCCGCGCCTCGGTACGCGCGCCCGCGCCGCCCGCGGGAAACGCTCGCCGCGCAAAAGGGTTCCGGGCGGCCGCGGACCCGCGTGTCGGAGAGCGGCGACGTGACGTGGAGTGACAGAATCGCTTGGGTGGGGAAAGACCGCCAGGAGCATCGAGTCCAAACGTCCCCCCAGCAGCACTTACATGTTCACCACTAAACCGTGTCCCAAGGTGCCACGTCCACGCGTTCTTTAGGGCTTACAGGGATGGTGCCTGCCCTGGGCAGCCAAAGGCTGACGACCCTCTCCACACAAAACCTTTCGTATTATCAAATCTAAACCTCCCCTGCTGCAGCTTGAGGCCGTTTCCTCTCATCCTGTCGCTTGTTACCGGGGAGAAGAGGCTGACACTGAGATCATTCCACCCTCCTGTCACAGGGCTGTAGGGAGCCAATGTCCCCTGAGCCCTCAGCTTTCTCAGCCTCTCCTCACCAGAATTTTGCTCCAGCCCCTTCCCCAGCTCTTCTCTGGACTTGCTCCAGCCCCTCAATGTCCTTCCTGAGTTGAAGGGCCCAGAACTGGACGCAGGATCCAAGGTGTGACCTCCCCGTTCCCAGCACAGGGGATCGGCTAAGGGGGAGGATTCACAGCCCATCCACTCCCACTCCCCGCCATGGCCAGGGACACCAGGGCGCTCCAAGCTCCATCCAGCCTGGCCTTGGACACTTCAGGGATGAGGCAGCCACCGCTTCTCTGGCCAACCCCTCCTCTGCGGCCGGCTGCCCCCCGCGGTCCCGTCCCGGGGCTGCCGCCGCCGTCTCCTCCTCGCCATCATCTTCCTCCTCCTCTTCTTCCCGGGACCACCGGGGGGCACTCGCGGGCCGCTCCGGGATCATCCCGGCCAGTGCGGGGCGAGCGCCCGGGACACCGAGGCAGGGGTCAGCCGGGATCCCCCGGGACACGATGTCCGGGATCAGCCCGGATGAAGCCGGTGTCAGCCGGGCTCCTCGCGGGATGAGTTGCGGGTTCCCAGGGATGACGCTGCCCTGCTCTGCCCGGGGGTCCCAGCCAAGAGCCATCCCAAAGGCGGATTATATTTATCCCGGTATCTGCTTCGGGAGGAAAGCTTCCCTCGCCCGGGCACAGCTGTCGGGTCCCATCTCCCTCCTTCCTCCCCCCCAGCGAATGGCAGCCCCGAGTCCCCCTTGGCCAGCCCGCTCCGTGCTGGGGGGCTCGGTTGTGGGGTCTCGGTTTTGGGGTGTCGGTGTCACCCCGGGGCGCTGGGTGACGGATGAGGGTGAAGGTGCTCCCCGCACACGCCGTGGTCCCTCCGTGTGGCGTCTCCCAGCCACATCCGACTCACCCACAGAACAGAAAATATCCTGAGCTGGAAGGGACGCACAAGGATCATCGAGTCCCCCTCCTGGCCCTGCACAGCCCCAAGAGTCACACCTTGTGCCCGAGAGTGTTGCTCAAATGTTTCTTGAGCTCTGTCAGCCTTGATGCTGTAGCCACTTCCCTGGGAAGCCCGCTCAGTGCCCAGCCACCCTCTGGGTCAGGAACCTTCCTGTAAAACCCAGCCCAGCCCTCCCCTGACACAGCTCCGTGCCATTCCCTCGGGGCCTGTCACTGTGATGCTCCAGCTTGCTGCCTTGGCTGTGTTGGGACTTTTTCCACCTCTAAGAAAAGCTTCTGGCACCCAGTGAGGCTGTGAAGAGACTCAGAGGAAAAAAGCCAACCTTTTCCATTCTGCAGCCTGTGAGCAATGCATGCACCCACTTTTCCATCCATTTTCCAGAGGAAAATGCAGGAGCTGTAGGAAAAAAAAGACATTCCATGAGAGGCAGGAATAGTCTGGCTTTTATGCTCTTGCTGTCTTAACAACGTCGCTGGGTGCTGCAGGCTTTACTGAGAGGGGGAAAAGCCCCAAAATAGCCAAGGCAGCAAGCTGGAGCATCACAGAGACAGGCCCCGAGGGAATGGCACGGAGCTGTGTCAGAGGAGGGTTAGGCTTGATGCTCCTCACCCCGAGGGTGGCTGGGCACTGGAACAGGGTCCCCAGGGAAGTGGTCACAGCCTCACAGAACTCCAGAAACATCAGGGCAGCACTCTCAGGCACATGATGTGCTTTTTGGCGTTGTGCCGTGTGGGGCCAGGAGTTGGACTCAATGATCCTTGTGTGTCCCCTCCAACTCAGAATATTCTACATTTCTATGATCCTGAAGTGCCTGGACACAGCCACGCAGGGCCACGAAACCGTGTCCCTGTAGTCTCCATGCTCCTCACCCCGATGGTGGCTGGGCACTGGAACAGGGTCCCCAGGGAAGTGATCACAGCCTCACAGAATTCCAGAAACATCAGGGCAGCACTCTCAGGCACATGATGGGATTTTTGGCGTTGTGCCGTGCGGGGCCAGGAGTTGGACTCGATGATCCTTGTGTGTCCCCTCCAACTCAGAATATGTTATAATATATATGTTATATATATTATATAAAATATAACATATGACATAGTATATTATATATTATAAATATATATCTATTATAAATATTTATTTATACTAAAAATTAAATTCTTCGATTACTATAAAATTATTATAAGATACAAACTGTTTTAAATTTTAAATAGTACAAAATATAAAAATTATTATTAAATATAATTATATTATGATAGAAAATTTAATTTATTTTTAAATTTTAATTTTTTAATTTTTTTTTTTAATTACTCGCGCTCCCACCGCTCCCCAGCAGCCCCGCTGGGCTCCATCCAGCGGTGCCAGCCCTGCCAGCCGTGCTCCGGGGCAGCCGGCCGGGCTGGCAGCGCGGAATCCGCTTGGAGCAGCTGGGGAAGAGCAAAAGCGCTCGCAGCAGGTACAGCGGAGCGCGCAGCCTCCGCACCTCCGGAGCGTCTCCAAGGCGAGAGAGGCCCCCTGCCCCGCCGGGTTCCTTCCCTGGAGCACTGGCAGCTCCTACCAGCTCTCTTTCACTTTTTCCTTGCCTTTTTATTTATTTATTTTTGTTAAAGAGGGACTGCACGGAGCGTCTGATGCTTCCTCCCACCCCCTCGCTCCGGCAGGAGAGGGAGCGGGTTTGGTGCAAGGCGCCCGTGGAGGTTTTGGGAGTGTGGAAACCCTGAGTTTGGGGATGCTGGGCTCGGGCTGCTCTTGCTCTGCTGGATGGTGCCGATGTCACTGCTGGTTCCCAGCAGGCTGGGACAGAGCAGGATGGGCGCCCCGCCCCTCTGCTGGATGCACCAAGCCCCCTGCAAACATGAGGGGGTGCAGGGCTGGGAGAGCCCCCAGTCACACCAGTGTGAGGCAGCACAAATTCAGCCCACTCCCCCAGCCCTGGCTGCAGAGAACACAAAACCAGAAGCATTACAAGCACAAGTAAAAAAAAAAAAATCATGCAGGGCCCTTGGTGTGTGGGTCTGCCCCAGGTCCCACGCTGAGAGAGCAAAGACACAATAACAGGCTGTGACCAGCAGTGCCAAGCAGGGAAAAAATATCCCTGCATAATTATCATATCCATCCTGCTGGCCAGCCTGGGGACCTGTCATTGTCCCTGCGCAGAGGGCAGAGGCCACCACACACACCAAGCCTGAAAGGATCCCTGTGAGATAAGCTATGATTACTTTATTTTTTTTTTTCCACAACAAAAGGAGAAAGAGGCAATTAGGAGCTGGTTCCTTTGTAGACATGCCTTTTACTGTGGGAGACACCTGCCTTTGGAGGAGGAGCAGGCTGGGCATGTGTGTGGCTCCCGAGGGTGAGTGGCAGGGGAGCCAGTGGCACTCCCCTCCTGTGGCACAGCCCCCAGCACACCTCTGGTGCCTTGAGAAGATGCTGACCTAGAACAGAGGCTGGACAGAGTTAAAGAATAAAGCAGGGATTTATTAAAAGCCTCAATGGATCCACCTTGGGCAGCACAAGAGCCCAGCCAGCGCTACACCCAAGATGAACCAAAATGGTCACAAAAAGTGGACAACTGGTCACAAAGTCTCACACTTTTATAAGTTCTGCTCCATTTGCATATTGGAGTTAATTGTCCAATTCCAGCTTTATCCCATGCAGTCCCATCCTGCTTGTTTTTCTCTCTCCAGCCCACGTTGTTTGTGCTCTTGGGCCTGAGATTTGGATCATTTGTCCTTGGTGCCCAGCTAAAGAAGGAATTGTTTTGTCTCCCTGCTCTTTGCAGATTGCTCATAATCCCCGCATATGAAGCCCAGACCCACACACCAAAGCAGCACAGAATCTGAAAAATATAAAAGCTCAAACCTGAGGCATCATGCCAACCTGGCATAGCTGCTCCTGTGGTTAATAAATGTCCCCTCCTGTCCCCTGACCTCCTCCAGGCTTCCCATTGCATATGTTCTCATCCTGCCTCTCTCACTTTCTTTGTTTCCCTCACCACTTTTTGGGTGATTTGTTCCCTGCACCAATGCCCCAGGGGGAGAACCCTCCTCTCCATGGTGCCTCCCACCATCCTCCTGCCAGGGCATAGGAGGGGCAAGAGGGACTCAGTCCTGACTGAGCCTTTGCCAGACATCCCTGTAGGGCACCACCAAGCCCTGTCAAAGCTAAGCAGCCCCACACCTTGCCTGCCTATGGAGCCTGGAGCTGCGTGGGTGGCAGCTGCCTGCCAAAGCCATTTCTTGGCAGAACACGAGGTTAATGGCTGAGAACTTTTTCCCTGGCCCCCAAGCTGACAAAATCCTCACTGTGAAAACCCAAGCTGTGCCAGTTTTGGGCAGGCAGCACTCCAGTGTGACGCTTGGGGCTCCATGCTTTACCCCACCTTCTGTTCCATGCTGCTACCACCTCGTGTATCTGCTCTGTGTCCTGCACCCAGAAGGTCCTTTTCCTGCTCTGGGGGCTCCCCAGATCCCACATGCCTCGTGCAGAAAGCAGACCCAGAGCACAGAGCTCTGAGCAGAGCCACCCTCCTTCCCTGGTTGGAGCTCAGTGGCGCCGGCGTGGGGCTCAGGCTCACAGGGCACTGTGTGCCTGTGATTTCCTTCAGGAATATTGATTTTTTTACATGTATTGCTACACAAATCACAGCACCTGGCTCACCTTCACCCCTGCAGGGGGAGAGGGAGAAGGGGAGGCAACCACTGAGCTCTGCCCCTCTCCTCTGCTTTAGCAGAGAGATAAAAGCCCTGCTGCTTCTCCCCGCTGTGTCCCCTCTCAGCAAGGCACAGCAAACGCACACCCTGATCAGTGCTTTTGGGAAACCAGCACCTGCCATAGCAGCCAGGACCCCACAGCTCGGCCCTGATTTCCATGAAATGGAAATGGAGTCACAGGCAACAGGAAAGCAAGAGTCAATCCTGGCTAGGGAAGAGGTTAAACAAAGAACTGAGGTCTCTGCCCTGGCTTTAGCCAGGCCCCCCTCTCATGCATCACCTCCAAGGAGTCTGGCTCCGCTGCACATTTTCCCTGCATTTGTTAAAGCAGCAGGGCCATTTGCTTGTGTATAATAAAGGGAGTCTGGGAGAAAAAATGTGCAATTAGCACATCCATCATATAGGTTTTTTTAGATATCAATAAAACATCGATCCCCTCCTTCCATAAATTCCTGCGCTGCGCTGAATACAAATCAGTAGCAATGCATAACCCCTCTCAGACGTGCATAAATCTGCCTTCTCCTGGCATATCATTAAACCCCTGAAACACTGATGGAAAAACTCCTCTGGCAGGTGCTGAGCACTGATCCCCAAGCATGCCCCAAGCCCTGCTGGGCTGACATCAGCACCAGTGTGGTTGCAACACAGGAACTGGCCAGAGGTTCAAAGGTTGCAGCTGGGGCTGTGCAAATAGTGAATTTTCTGTGGAGAGAGGTATCTCAGCACTGAGTCTTTCTGGTTTGGGGCAGCCAGGTGAAATGTTGTGTGTATTCTGTCTTCTAAATGGAAATGAAAAGGAGAAATTTTGGTTTGGTTGACCTAGAGTGTTTTGTTTGGTGTGAAGCAAACACAAAAACATTTCTTTTTGTTTCATTTTATTCAGCCTCCTGCTTCTTCTATCCTATTTCCCATCTTTTTTTTTTTTTTTTTTTTTTTTTTTTTTTTTTTTTTTTTTTTTTTTTTCCCGAAGAAAATTCAGCCTCCTGTTTCTTCTATCCTATTTTTTTTTTTCAGCAGGAAAATCTGGCTGTTTGACCCAAAGAAAAGGAGGGTCAGAGGAGACCTTATTGCTCTCTATAACTCCCTAAAAGGAGATTGTGGCCAGGTGGAGATCAATCTCTACTCCCAGGTTGTAAGAGACAGGATGAGAGGAAATGGCCTCAAGCTGCACTAGGAAAGGTTCAGGTTAGATATTAGGAAAAATTTCTTCAGAAAAGGGTTGTCAAATGCTGGAATAGGCTGCTCAGGGATGTGGTGGGGTCACCACACAACAATCACAGCAGAGCCCTTAGCTGTGAAACAAACCCCACGGTGTTATTCACTGAAAAGAGCAAAAGAAAAAAGTCACTTCTTATGAGTGGGGGTTTTCACCAGGATAATGAGGAAATTTAGCTCAATTTGGATGTTTCGGTTGCCCAGAAATTGTTTGGAGAAGACAGAGCTGAGGTGTTCAGCAGGAAAGCCCAGCTGAGTTTGGGCTGCCACCTCCACACTGCCCTGCCTCTTGCCAGCTCCCCTTTAGCCCACATTGGGTGAGTAATGCCTTTATTTGTCACTGCCCTGTCACTGCAAGACTATGGGTGTCCCTCATTTTCCTCTCCATCTCCCCAGCCCTCTCCATCTCCCCAGGCAGGGTACCCAGCTCCCACATTCCCTGGCAGCTCGCTGGCCACTGTGGCTGCTGGCACTGCAGTGCTGGCCTGCCTGGAGCACACCAAACACCCCCCAGGCAGGAGATCTGCTCTGTGGTGCTGGAAAGAAGTGCCCAGCAGTGATCCTGCTGGGATGCTGCCCTCACCTGCACCCCACCTTGGGCTCATCCAGGGGCACCAGGAGCGTTTCTCCCCAGCGAGTGCTTGGACCCTGCAGAGCCCCTGGATAATCCCCTGTCCTCTGTCTTCTCCACCGAGATGAACACCACCTGATGAGCTCTCCTTACACCCCGCATCCCTCCCCAAACCCTCCTTGCTGGGGGTTACCCCCCATCCACCATTCTTCCCAGGAAGCCTCCCTGAGTGAGCACTGCCCGTGGGTGACAAGGTCCACTGGGGCAGGGATGCAGCCCTGGAAAAGCTGCTTCTGGTGCTTGCTCTGCTCTCCCCCAGCATGCAGAGATGGAAGGGAGTGCCGGTAATTGCAGCTGTCAGGAGTAACAATCACAGTGCTGCTGTTATAAATGGCTCCAGCCTGACTTTTTCTTACAGATTTCCCTCACGTGATGCCACGAGTCGCACAAGATAAAAACTGCACCACAGAAAAGCAATCGCACCTCCCAGCTCTGTGGAGGGGGATTTATGGCTTGTTTTGGCTGTAAAATAGAGCAGGCATGGTGTGTTGGGAGTTTTCTTTTCACGAACAGGACAGGACTGCTGGGGCGTGTTCTTTGAGTTTTATTTGCAGCCTCAGCCTCCTTACATGGTTGAGACAATAGAAAGATGCAAAAGCTCACGTACAACCAGCAGTAGCTAAAGATTTCTTTGTCACAGAGCATTTTAAAAACTTTCCAGCCAACAGCACATTGCTAAAGCTTACAGACAATTGTTTTAGCCAGTCCCTAAAAGCACACATACACCTGCTTCACACAATGCTTGCTTGTCTTCTTTCTACTAACAATACACAATACACTGCTTCTGACTTTTCTATTCTTCCTATTTCTAAAGCTTACTTTTCCCAGCTTTCTAGAAATCTTCTTACCTTTACTATTTCCCACAGCATAGCTCAGGCTGCAGGTGAGCATGTCCTGGTGGGGCAGGCTGGGGTGGCTTAGCGGAAGGGGTCACCCAGTGTCCCCTCCATGTCACCCTGCAGGGACTGAGCCCAGGTGTCAGAGCCCCTGCCCATTCAGCGGCTCCTGTTAGCCAGGGAAGGGTTTTAGGTTAATTCCTGCCAGACTTATAAAAATTGTGATGATGTCTGGGGACAGAGAGGATCTGCAGGGCATGGGGGGCTCAGGCTGCCAGGGTCACCCTTGCCAAATCTGCTGGCATTACTTGGAGGCCCTGAGAATAGCTGTGGTTTGTTCCAGGGCTAATGTCTATGGTGAGGACAAAGCCAGGCTGCCGTCAGAGATCAGAGATCCCAGCAGAGCATGGAGTTCCCAGCATGGACTCGTCCAGAGCTGGGATGGGAGCCCAGCTGATGTGCTGCCCTCACTCTCTGCCCTGGTGGCACAAGGACCTCTAGGACACATCCCCACTTGCTTCAAATGATTCTTTCTGATCTGACATTGTCCTGAGGCTGCAGCACCTGGAGATGCATATTACGGTACCTGTGGATGGCTCACACTCAGCCCTGGTGCGTAAGGGAATGATCCTGAGGTATGTAATTCCTTCTCCAGGCCAAATGAGATCCTCCAGGGAGGAACAGCCAACCTAATGCTGTCCCAGGAGGTGTCCCAGCAGACTGGAGCACAATGTCTGGCACCTGCAACCCACTGGGGACATCAGCAGGAGCTGAGACCCTGAGGATGCTCACAACTCAGGGCTCCAGCTAGGCAGGGTCAAGCCAGGTTTGGCAGGAGCAGCTGTTCTTTCCCTAAAACCACAGGATCATTCAGGTTGGAAAAACCTCTAAGACCCCTGAGTCCAACCATTAACTCAGGACTGCCTTATTCACCACTAAACATGTTCCTAAGCATCACATCCCCACTTTTTTTGAACAATTCTAGGGACCTTGATTCTACCACTGCCTTGCTTTGCCTTTCGAGTGCTTGACCACCATTTCCGTGAATAAATTTTTCCCAGTATCCAATCTAAACCTCCTCTGGTGCAACCTGAGGCCGTTTCCTCCAGTCCTGTCCCAGGGGAGAAGAGATTTACTCCCACCTGGCTCTGACCACAGCCCTTGCAAACAGGAAGCCTGTGGCCTTTTGTGCACTTTGATAAGGTCCAGAGGTTGTTTAAAAACCCACAAAGCTATGTCAGGATTTCCAAAATCTCCTAGAAAGTCCAGCCAGCTTTAGAAGGCTCTGCCACAGCTATTACTACACACCTCAAGCTTGCTGGCACTCAACTTTTTGTTGCCATTAGTGACATGCTGGATAAGGGACACAAGTTTAGCGCAGGGAATGGCAGTGACACATCCTAGAGCAGGTTACCAGCTCATGGTGTCACACATGGGCATGGGCTGCCCTTCCCAGCAGCACCTCTCACACGGCATGACCCCATTCCTTGTCTGTGGCACAGGAAAAAGGGATTCCCCCAGCTTTTAATTGTGTTTGTGGCAGCTTGGTGCCTGCAGCATCGATGAACCAAGTGCCAATATCTCGTGTTGCTAACACAGCCTGCTGTGACTCTGGTGTGGCAGTGGCATTGGCTGTGTGACCCAGCAGCAGCAGCAGCTCCATGGATGCTGTTCCTTGTCCCAGGTCACCTCCCTTCCTGCTGTTTGGTGGGTGTTGCCCTGTTTCCTTCACTCCCCTCATGTGGTGTATTCCCCTGGGAAAGAGCCAGCAGTCAGGACGGCGAGGCAGGGCCGTGTTTAACAAGGCAGGTGAGGTTGGTGTAAACAGGACAGGAACGGTCCCAAGGCCACCTGGCGCTTTACCAGCCCCTGTCCCCTGGAAAACATCCCAAAGGGATAAGGGTCTGTGCCACCCCAGAGCACGGTGGGGCAATCTATGGACACGGTGAGGTGCAGCAGGCACAGGATCCCTTCAGCTTCAGAAGGGGGAATTAGTAGTGCAGCAGTTGCATCAGGGAGGTTGGAGACACTTCCCAGGCTCTCCTGGAAGCAGCCCAGGCAGCCCTGGGGCTTGGAGGAAGCAGCTCTTATTCCTTCTTTAATTTTAGACCTTTTCAGTGCGTTCAGTTTTCTTAACCACTGGTCAGCTGCTGTCTTCTCACACAAAGCAAGCGTGCATAAATTAAAGCAGGCACATGTATGTGGGTTGGAAACGATCCAGGAGCAATCACTTACACACCAGGGAAGGGCGTGAAACCCCCCATCTGCTCCCGGATTGAGGCAGCAGAGCGAGTCCCCAGCCCAGGCAGCCCTGGCACAGCTCCCGGGGGCTCATCCCTCTGCGGCACTGGGGCACGCTGCCCTCCTGGAAACCCCAGGCAGAGGCACTGGAGTGCTGGGGCAGATGGGTGTTTTCACATTCCCTGGCCCCGTTTCCAGGCAGGATGCTGCTGTGACCTCAGCGAAGAGGAGGGGACACGTGTGAGCCACCAGGAGCTGCTGCCGGCTCGTGGCCGTGAGTCAGCCCTGGAAAGGTCACCCAGTGCAGAGGCAGCTCTGCTCCCAGCACAGGGCACATTCCTGGGAAAGGGAGCTGCTGCTTTCCCCCTGTATCTGCATCCCTGAGTGCTTCAGCAGCAACCAAACCCACAGTTTCCAGTTAGGGCAATGTTGTTGGGATTTTAACATCAGGTGTGAGGACACTAGATGAGCCACACATGGGAAAAATCCTGTCTTGAGGAGAGGAGTGTGGATGATATGCAAGCTCAGCAGGGCATGGTTACTGCCCACAGACCCACATCTGTCTGAGCTGCCCCATTTGTGTTGGGAATTTTGAGTCCTAAATCCACCTCCATGATGGACTCAAGTCCCAGTGGATCAAATTCAGCCAGTGGGTAAACTGACCCTGCTGCATCCAAGGTGGAGGAAGGCACAGCCCCTTCTGGCAGGTCTCATCCTGAAACAGAGATGAAAGCATCATCCTACCCACCTTGGAAAATCTGCAGGAGCTGCCAGGGCGGTGCGTGGAAGAGGATGGATGGATACCAACATCCCTGCCGCTGGAATCAGGTCAATCCACTGCATTATTATGTCCTGGAAGCCACTGTTCCTCCTGGCTTTAAAGAATTTCC
This sequence comes from Onychostruthus taczanowskii, assembly GCF_017590055.1. Lineage (NCBI taxonomy): Eukaryota > Metazoa > Chordata > Aves > Passeriformes > Passeridae > Onychostruthus > Onychostruthus taczanowskii. The sequence continues at coordinate 2,126,097 of NW_024504012.1, forward strand.
TGCAGGCAGCTAACCTGGTTGTATGAACACCCTGACATCTCCCAGTGGATGGGCTGCTCCCAGTCTGACCTTGTGCACTGCCTCTTCCCTGGGGTCTGGGACCCTCCAGCTCCTGGTGCTCATCATCACACCCTCACCCTCCTCCAGCAAGGAGAGGAAATATGAGAAAAATCAATAGCTCCAGCTCAGGCTGCCGGGGGATTTGTGCATTTTTGCACTGGGAAATCTGATATATCGACCCCATTCCTCAAGACCGCCGTTGATGGAGCTGGTAATGGGAGGGCTCAGGGCTGGGGGTGTCCAAGCCCAGGGCTGCTGCTCTATTGATCCTGGAAGTCAGGACAGCCTCTCTTGGTGTGATTTACTCAATTCCCTTGCTGTTCCACATCAAGATCGCTCCCAACCTGCTTTTACTTCTGTATTTATTTATTCCCTGTTTTCCTTGCCAAACAGTGGCAGTGAAGCCTCTGGGTCACCCCTCAGGAGTGGGAATCACCACATGGGTAGGGCAGGGCAGGGCAGGGCAGTGAAGGATGCAAAGAGCAGCCTTTGCCCCTGCTGATGCCTCCCCACCAAGGCTGGGACGTGCTGCTGCTCCCAAAACCCTGGGGATTGGGCATAATTTCTCGTGGTTTAGTGGAGAGTTGACTTGATCTTCCCAGATCCCACTGACATTAAACAACAAGGGAATTTTGTAAATCACACCAAGCCCCCTGACCCCATGGTCCAGGCTCAGCACGTCCTGCTCTGCTCATGGGGCTGGGGAAGGTTGTGCTCCTAAAGCATTTCCTCCCATGCCAAACTGAGCCCCTCTTAAAATTCTTTTGCCTGGGGAGAAGGTGGGAGGAGGTCCATGGGTTTCCTGCATTGTCTCCTGCAATGGAAAACCCTCCTCTTTGTGATTTTATGAATGCCAGTAAAGCAAATTTTCCCTCGGCAAGGCTGTTTTTTCTAAAGCCTTTTTTGAAGACTCCTTTTCCCCAGCGATGCAGAAGCTTTAAAAGTATAATTATATATTTTTAAAAAATCCCACCATGCTATTTATAAATTATTCTATATGCTCCCAACAAAGCAAGTGCCAGACTGCACTGGCGGAAAGCCCACTCCGGCTTCTCCTTGCTTGGTTTCAAAATGCAAATAACATTGCTTCTATGATTTTTTTCCCCCTAACTACAACAGCACGGGGGAAATCACAATGCAAACTCTTTCAGGAAAAAAGAGAGAGCGAGATGAGGAAAACGTGGCAGCCTGTTGCAAGGGAGGCATGGGGAGTGAGATCCAGACCTAACGTACAAAGACTGGGATTCAAACTTGAGCTGTGGGGACAGAGATCCAGACCCAAAACTAGGATTTTTTAGGACCAGCATCCCTCCACAGTGCTGCCTGGATTCCCCCTGCCTGCCCTCCACCCAGCTGTAGGTGGAAGGCAGTGGAGGGAATGAACACCATGAAGCAGTGGCGACCTTTTCTCTTTCATTTAAGGCTTCTTCTTGCCGTCTCTGCCCTCCTGCCTTCCTCCCCCTAGCCTGGCTATGCAGAGCTGCGAGTTTTGAAACCTTTAGAGGAGTTGGAAAGCCCCAGGTCCCAGCAGAGCAGTGAAACACTAGGATGCTCAGTGTGGTCCCAAGGGGTGTCTGATAACGGGAGGCAGGGATTTGCCAATCAGATATTTGAATGGAGCTGTTTCTACGGGGCAACGATGAGCAAAGAACCCTGCCTCTCTTCTGCCTCCCCTGTTACCATCTGTCTTCGTTTAATGACAAAAAAATAGCACTTATTTATATAAAAGAAATAAAGAGAAGTGGATGGGGGGGGGGGGGGGGAATCCTTTTTTTTTAAAAGAAAGAGTGGGGGGGGGGGGGGGGGGGGAGAATCACTTTTTTTGTTTTCTTTCCATCACAAAATTTGCCAGCTGTGGTATCAGAAGACATTAATTTATTATACACCCCAGCACGTACTCCAAGCAATGACTCCCGCAAACAACAAAGAGAATATTTATCTCTTAATCCCCTTTTCTGCCCCCCTGCTGCAAGTTATCTCCGGGAGCATTCAGAGGGTCGGTCGGGGCTGTACGATGCCAGCTGCCGGCGGCTGGAGCAGGCTCAGCCCCGGAGGCGATGTTATCGGGCACGGCGATCACAATGCCAAGGTGAGGCAGGCACTGACAAGCCGGTGACCTGCGAAATGTAAAGCCAAGCTGTGCCACGCCGGGCAGGCTTGCTGCGAAGCGTCGCAGCAAGGACACCAAAGCTCTGCTCGTTAAAGGGTTCGCTGCAAAAATAATTAAGAGATGGTATCAGCGAGAGCCAGGCGAATCTCGGCCCTCGCAAATCACGGATGCACGGGGATCCTGTGACAGGACCCCCGTAAATCTCGGCAGCAAACGAGCTCTGCGGGCTCCGGGGAGGGAGGGAGGGATGCTCCGGCTGCTGCTGCCGGCAGGGACCTGGTGGTGCCGAGGGGATGGGATCGGCCCTGCGAGGGTGGGAAAAAGCTGAAAACTGTCAGACCAAAGGTTGGGAGGCTTCAAGGAAACCAAAACTGATCGCAAATCTCCAAACCAAGGAAGTGGGGAGGGGTAGGGTTAGGGCCGCTGAGAATTCCTTGGGATAACCAAGGGTTGCAACCCCGTTCTGAGCGGCTCCAGTTTGGTCCCTCGGGCCATGATCCAGTGGGTACAGAATTCCCAGCCCCAGGGGTGTCTGTTCAGGGCAGACACGGCCCTGTGCAGGTGGGTTTGCTCCAAGAGCCACCCTGGAGTCCCTGCTCCCCCTCTCACAACCTGGCTTTGATGGGCAGGACAAGGGCAAAGGCAGTGGAGATCATGCAGGTTTTGGAAAATTTTCCTGTTCCCCTCCCACCCCCTTTCTTTTCCCCTCTTATCTTTCTTTCTTTCCCTTTTCTCCTGGTCTTTTGTGGCCTGTCAGACCAGCTTCCCTCCTCCCTCAATCCTGCACTTTCTCCTACTCTTTCCCTGTCTTCACCCCTGTTCTCTGTCTTTCCTCTCCTTGATCCCTCCCCATCCTGCCACTTCTTTTCCCCCATGCCCACCACTCTCCCTGCTACACTTCTGCCCTTTCCATCCCCTTCCCATTTCACCTCATCTCCACTCCATTCCCTTTCCATCACATCCCTTCCACAGCCTATGATATGCAAATCTCATCCCATCCTACTCTTTTCCCAATCCCATTCCCTTCCCATCCCATCCCTTTCCCATTCCCTCCCTATCACATCTTACCCTCATCTCATCCCCATCGCCTTCCCATCCCATCCCATCCCTATTCCCATTCCTGTCTCACCCCTATTCCCATTCCCATTCCCATTCCACTCCCATTCCCATTCCCTTTCCCATCACATTCCCATTCTCGTTCGCATTCCTATTCCCATTCCCATTCCTATTCTCATTCTCATGTCCATTCCCATTCCCATCCCATTCCCATTCCCGTTCCCCTTCCCGTTCCCATTTCTGTTCCCATTTCTATTCCCATTCCGTCCCTGTTCCCATTCCCGTTCCCATTCCCATTCCTATTCCCATTCCCGTTCCTATTCTCATTCTCATTTCCATTCCCGTTCCCATTCCCGTCCCCGTTCCCATTCTCGTTTGCATTCCCATTCCCATTCCCATCCCATTCCCGTTCCCATTCTCATTCTCATTTCCATTCCCATTCCCATCCCATTCCCGTTCCCATTCTCATTCTCATTTCCATTCCCATTCCCATCCCATTCCCGTTCCCATTCTCATTCTCATTTCCATTCCCATTCCCATCCCATTCCCATTCCCGTTCCCCTTCCCGTTCCCATTTCTGTTCCCATTTCTATTCCCATTCCGTCCCTGTTCCCATTCCCGTTCCCATTCCCATTCCTATTCCCATTCCCGTTCCTATTCTCATTCTCATTTCCATTCCCGTTCCCGCCCCATCTCTCCCCAGGCAGCCCGCACTCCCCGGGGCTGTCCCGCCCATCCCGGGGGTCGCGGGTGCCGCTCCCGCGCCCCAAACCCGCGCGAGCCGCGGCGCCCCCCGGCGGCGAGCGCGGGAA